>NW_007378526.1:6593-33313 GCF_000475195.1 Diaphorina citri
TCTCTGTAAATCCTCTTAAATTGACCTACTCTTACTTTTTCCTTCTCTTCTTCTTACTTTTTTTTTCTTTTTTTTTTTAATTTAAGCAAGGTTTTAATTTATAAAAAACACACCTATTTTGTACCAAATACATGAGACCTTGTTTAGACTGCGGGAGTAAAGGGACTTTTCAGTCTCATTCTGGCAGTATAAACAGGGTATATTCTATTCTATTCTATTCTATGTACCTACTACCTACATTACCTTTTAGCATAATGATTAGCATTTTATCTCATGTATATCGTTACTTAGCAACCGTATGTGTATTGTATCCTGTATTATCAACACTGTATTTGCATAGTATCCTGGGTTGAACGTTAAGTCACCATTATCTCCAGGTTATGTCAAAGGTTAGACAGGCGTGACGAGTTACCCTCCATTACAGTATAACTTACCATTACCATCTATTACACTCAGCAGGGCCTGTCCTAGGGGGGGACTGTCTTGTCCGATTTGCCCCAAGCCCGAATCTTCAAAATGGCCCGGAGCCACGTTCTTTTATTTTTCGTTTTCAATAAAAATAATATAGGACTACTTAATCTTTTTTTAAGAGGTTTGAGGTAGAAGGAACTGTAACTGCTAAGGTCTTATCGTCCCGAAATCGAAGAGAGAAGGAAAACAGGATAGGAGAAAGTCAGCCGTTCCGAGGAACGAACCTTATCCGTTCAGGATAAAATCTGCCCCGGACGGGAAGCGACCTAGCGCTTACAAGGCAGACGCGCTACCCTCCAACCTAACTAGACTGACGGACTACCTAATCTTCTTGGACTGATTAACTGATTTTTAGCCCGTCCTTCCTTTATTATTACGATAGTAATAGAAAAAGGTATAGTGGACGGGCTATTGCATTCGCTTCGGTGTCTGTCAGTCGGTCGGTCCCCATAGAAGGACTTATCCAAACCTGGTCGACCTATATATCAAATTAAAGGTCTTTTTACCAGGAACACGAAAATGGTGGTGCAAATTTTGTCCAGAAAATCATAAAGCCAAAAAACCTAAAAAAAACTGGTTTTCGGGTTTTTGTTTTTTTTTTTTTTTTTTTTTTTGAATTTTTTTAACAAACATTACGCCGGTTTTTACTAGATTTGGGGATTAGTACATTCTGGGGCCCCAACTCTCCATGTAAGCCCCCTAAATGTCCGGGGGACCCGTGTCATTTATGGCAATGTCTGTCGCTGCACCATGGTTTGCGCATGTACCTACTCAACACATTATTAAGTTTCGCACCATTACAACAACCCAACAAATATTCTATTCTATCCCAACAACCCAATATTCCCAACAACACATTCCATTCTATTCCAACAAATATTCTATTCTATCCCAACATTCCCAACAAACATTCCATTCCAACAAATATTCTATTCTATTCAACATTGTATACAAACCACGACCATTTTTCGCACGATTATCAATAGAACCAAGTCATCACTGTCGGGGGACCCGTGTCATCTATGGCAATGTCTGTTGCTGCACCATGGTTTGCGCATGTACCAACTCGACACATTATCAAGTTTCGCACCATTACAACAGCCCAACAAAAATTCCATTCTATTCCAACAAATATTCTATTCTATTCAACATTGTATACAAACCACGACCATTTTTCGCACGATTATCAATAGAACCAAGTCATCACTGAGTTTAGAGCTAAACCGAATCGTTTTCATTGTGTTGTGAGCACAATAATTGCACTTGTTTACCACAGTGATTATGTCAAGTGTTGCAGTTCTAGTTTCATTCACACGACGATTGAGGTAGAAGTCAACTTTTGGTTTGGGAAATTTATGAGACGCTTAAATGCATTGGTAATCTTTCGCTGTTTTGACAGAGTTGAAAGTGGTACTCGAGAACTTGGGAATTCTCAAGTTGTGAGAATCATCTTTAAAGTACAGTTACACACACAATTACACTCGCATTCGTACTTGCACCCCGTGTCCGCCCGCGCGCAACGGCCCCGGCGCCCACCCCCGCTTCAAGGTGTTGAGAAGGAAGGTTTTGAAGGACATTAGGAGAAAAATATACACGGGAAAGCTCACCATTCAGACTTACCATGAAAATTCTCTCAAGGGATGACTGTACGAGTCTTGCATATGATTGACACTGTTCGCCCTCTGCACCTGATGTGCACTATGGTAGGATTGATGGGTGGGACTGGGGCTGGAGGTTCTACTGTTTGGGCTGGTATGAGCCACGGTGTGAACACTGCGCGATCGGGGCACCCTGTATATTGAAACAAGATTAATAAAAAGGTGGACAAAGAATACAAGGTACACAGCCAAGATAATGAATTACTCAAATGAATAGGAGATTTTTTTTTTTTTTTTTTTTTTTTAGGGTTTTGACAGAGGGAAATGTAATCGTTAAGGCCTTACCATTTCGGGACGATAGGACCTCTGTTATTACAGTTCTGTCAATTAAAATTTTCCCCCGTTATTATGTATTTTTTTAACGTTTTCCAGTGACCCAGTTAACTTTATACTCCCAGACATTATTGACGGGTTGTATCTTGTATATCCGGCTGTGTTATAAGCAAATACCGAACGCGTGCATTGCAATAAAGAAATATGAAATTCCATTTTACATAATACATATTGTAAACAATACATAATACATATTGTAAACAATTGTAAACAATAGTTGGCAAGAATGCACTACACGACAGAGACCAGAATGTAAACAATAGCTTACGTGTAAACACTGTAAACAAATACCTATGAATAGGCAGAATAGGTAGGTAAGAGGATAAGGAAAGTAACACTTGAGTAGTTACAAACCATGTTTTAGATAGGTATAGAGGGATATGAATAGGTCATAAAATATAATTTATTATTTTGATAATTATTGTTTAATTACCTACATATTATAATAAAGGGGATTTAGCAAATAAAATGAATTTTAATTGTGTTGAGCATAAATGCTTGTCACAAATGTCGTTCCCTGCTTAATTCACTACGCTAAATTTTATGACTTGACTTGGAACCCCCCTCCTCAAATAAGTAATTGTTGTGATTCTTGCCCACCCTTTCCTCCGTGACCCACATCGATCCAAGAACAGAAAAGTTCGGTCAGAAAATATCCAACAACGGAACAGTTTGGCCGCGATTCGAACCCAGAATCTCCGGGTTGAGAGTCCTTGACCACTCGACCACAGAGGTCCAAATCTTACCTGGATCGGTTTTTATTTGGACTCTGGTTCGGATTGGTGGACTTGTTGACTTGAATTAGATCCAAACACTTCTGAACGCGTTCCAAGAACTTCAACACTTGTTCCATGACCGCGCGGTACATTTGTCTGTTGGATTCAACCTGGGAACCAATAGTAATACAAAAGATTAGTGCTTTCGAAACTACATATGATCAATTTCTAACTCGAACCACCAACCTCCAGATCCGAAGTCCACGGCGCTAACCACTACACCACTGAGGTTGGTGGATTTAGCTAATAAAAGTGATGGTGAGTTTGTGGAGGGAGAACATGAAAATTCCAGTGGATGCTTCAAATTTTCGGAAAATTGAAGCTCGAGGGGGGGCCTGGGCCCCTTCAACCCTCCTAAAAACTGCCCTGGTACCAGGCCAGTAGCTGGACTACCTACTGGTCTCCATACCTTGATGAGCTACGCCACTGGAAAATATTTGACAACTGGAAATAGTCAGATCAACACTAAATATGAAATGAAATACATAGTAATAATAATGAGAACAATAGTAATAATAACAATAAGTAAGAAGAATAGTAGACAATAGTAATCCGAATAATAATAGTAATAATCCGACGGAAAATGGTAATAATTTGGGACACGTCTACATCAAGACAGTGTTTCAGACCTAATGTACCACCACATGGCACACTTCTGTCTGAAGGTTACATAATGGTTTGGCGCCAATGAAAGGAAAAATAGAGTTTGGTTTAGCGTGGAAAATCATGTTTCAGACCTAATGTACCACATGGCACACTTCTGTCTGAAGGTTACATAATGGTTTGGCGCCAATGAAAGGAAAAATAGAGTTTGGTTTAGCGTGGAAAATCACAACCCCCAACTAGCGCTTAGAAGGCAGACGCGCTACCAACCAACAAGCTACCTAGGCTGGCCATAAGGATTCTTCAATACCTCAAGTGCATACTTAAAGTGAATTCATTGACCACATTAATAAGACAGTAATCCAGTTCATTCCAAGGACACGACCATGACTGGTAAACTTGAAACCGTAGAACAAGTTTACATCCAACCCTGATAATCTCGAAATGGTCGGAACTTACTAAAACTTACCCAATGATGTTACTATGGCATTTTTCACACGGAAATTATTGGAACTTACCAAATCTTACGCAATAATGGTACTATGGTATTTTTAACTCGGGAATGACCCGAACTTACTAAAACTTACATAATGATGTTATTATGGTATTTTTTCACTCGGAAACGACCCTAACTTACTAAAACTTAGCCAAATATATTACTATGGTGTTTTTCACTCAGAAATAACCCAAACTCACCAAACCTTACCAAATGATGTTAGCCAAATATATTACTATGGTGTTTTTCACTCAGAAATAACCCAAACTCACCAAACCTTACCAAATGATGTTATACATAATGGTTTGGCGCCAATGAAAGGAAAAATTGAGTTTGGCTGAGCGTGGAAAATCAGTGTCACCCGTCTCAGATTAGACTAGAACCAGATCTGATATGTAACTAGATTCTAGGAGTTTTTTTGGAGAGGTTTGACAGAGGAGACTGTAACTGCTATGGTCTTATCGTTCCGAAATCGAAGAGGGAAGGAAGACAGGATAGAAGAAAGCCAGCCGTTCTGAGAAACGAACATGATCCGTTCAGGACAAAATCCGCCCCGGGCGGGAATCCGAACTCTTTTAATTGGGAAATTTCAAAAAACACTCCTGTTACTCTGGACTACCGTCTCAGATTAGACTAGAACCAGATCTGATATGTAACCAGGTTCTAGGAGTTTTTTTTTTTTTTTGAAGAGATTTGACAGAGGGAACTGTAACTGCTAAGGTCTTACCGTCCCGAAATCGAAGAGAGAAGGAAGACAGGATAGAAGAAAGCCAGCCGTTCTGAGAACGAACCTTATCCGTTCAGGACAAAATCCGCCCCGGGCGGAAATCGAACTCTTTTAATTGGGAAATTTCAAAAAACATTCCTGTTACTCTGGACTAGTTTTGGACAAAGGACTTACCATTTTAAAGACTGAATTTCACTCAAGCTCAAACGAGTATACCTTCACCAAAATAGAACGAAATTCTATTCTATTCTAAAACAGAACGAAACAGTTTCCAACACCTAACTGATCTGACTTTTGAATGAAGACTGTGGGCATGGGGCATTGGTACAATGCCAGGCAATGTTCGATTTCCCTATTTTCCACCACAACCATGAAAATTGCGAAAGAGAAATACGCGAACTGTTAACTTCATTTAGTTGCCTTCAACTCCAGACCTCAGCTTTTGATTTATTACCTACTCTAATATACCTCATTACTCTCATTAGTCATTACAGTATTGGTGTCTATTTGTTGCAGATAATGATGGAGATTTGGTGACAATATGTTCAGACGATGAGTTGACCATAGCACTCATGGAATCCAGGAATGAACAGATTATGAAGCTATTCATTATGAACACCAAACCAAACCCAGCTCCAAACACTGCAAACACAAGTAAGTGCATTACAAATTAGAATTATTATGCATTTGAACCCATACTGACTTGAACAGTGTGAAAACAGCTCACTTCTGAAGGGAATTTGAAAAAAAAAGTACGTAGTATAGGTGTACCTAATTATAATGAGGACCAAGATTAGGTTACAACAAAAGATTTACCTACCTATACAACTCGGTTAAACGTACGAAACTATAAATATTAGAAACCATGTAACAATAGGTCAACCCTGAACTTTCATAACTAGGAAAACAAGGAACAAGTCAAAATTCTAGCATGGATTGTTGACCCATATTTGAAGAATATTAACAATAACCGTGAACCCCACATATAGTAAGTAGGTAGTGGTAGTATGCATAGTATGTGTAAATACAGGTAATCCGTGGTTACATGTTAACAGTTGAAAGTAGTCAATATGAAAAAAAAAAAAAAAAAAAAAAAAAAAAAAAAAAAAAACACTTAGTGCAGCCTTTGAGAGCTCTGCACGGGACCTTTTTTTCTGGATGAATTCTATTTCTATTTTTCAAACAGGTAACCTCTATTGTGGAAACTTTTAGAATTTTTTAACAACCTGCAGGGCCCCTCAATACGAAGATAGAAACTATTCAAAACGAAGAAGAGTAAACATGATCTTTCACTGATTCCTAACATCTTCATTATTCCTTCCATTATGCGCAGGTATCGACCTATCCCAGTTGTTTCCCGCACCCCCGGCAAATCAAACTGCCGGGCCATCCACCACTCAGACTACGCAGACCAAAGAATAAGTTCTAATCTCACACAACACATTGCTATCACTTGAGGTAAGCGATGGTAATCCCAACGAGGCAATATTGAGGTCCCGGGTTCGATTTCCAAAAGGGACAACAACTTTGCACTCGTTTCAGATATTTAACATTAGTAGTTACCAACCTCAGTGGTGCAGTTGTTAACGCGTTGGACTTTGGATCTGGAGGTTGGTGGTTCGAGTCCAAGTCAAGTCATAAAATTTATACAAAAATTGAGATTATGTCCTCGGATTTCACACATACATAGGTAGGTAATTAGGTAACGTTTTCAAGCAGGTAATAATAATAAATGATGGGTCTGTGAACTATTATTTCATTATGACTTTGGTTAATGTAGGTACATAATTATGTATTTTATGACCAAAAAAATAAAACATTTAGGTACATTGACATATTATACAGGGTGGTTCGTGATTTGCGAACCACGCTTATATCTCAGAAACGGCTGGGAATTAAGGAATGAAATAAACGGCATCATGGTAAGTAGGTAACGTTTACAAGCAGGTAATAATAATAAATGATGGGTCTGTGAACTATTATATTAGTACCTACCTAGCTACTAACCGTTCGACAATAATCGTGAAACAAACAAACAAACAAACAAACTAAAGAAATAAAAATTGTAGAAGAAAAACTTGGGAACTCACTTCTTTCCAAATTACTTATAAAAAATGTAAATAATTTGCCTTAAGTACCTACCGCGATATCGTCCTTGACTAGGGAAATATCCAATCCAACCTTGTAACGTGAAGCTTTTCTGAATTCTATGTCAGCACTTAGAAGTTGATTCTAAGTACTTAGTATAGGTATAGGTGTACCTAATAATTATAATGAGGACCAAGATTAGGTTACAACAAAAGATTTACCTACCTATACAACTCTGTTAAACGTACGTACGTAACTATAAATATTAGAAACCATGTAACAATAGGTCAACCCTGAACTTTCATAAGTAGGAAAACAAGGAACAAGTCAAATTTCGCCGGGCCAGTGTAATGACCGCTAGACTACGGAGTACGTAAGTTGCAAAACTAGTATATTAATTGGGTAGGTAGTAGGTACTAGGTACCAAGTTGTAAAACCTGTGGAATCCTGGATCATCAACTTTAGATGAATAAAATAAAATAGATCATAGAAGCTTGTATAAATATGAAGGTGTTTGTCTCCCAAAAATAAAATCACATTGTCATTACAACATGATTCTATGTTGTTGGGGTACTCATTTTATACTTTCAACAGTGCTAACATGTACCAAAAATGATCAAAATCTAATCATGTAACAAAGACCTCGCTTCAAAATTTCAAATGATTAAACCCTGATTCTTGTTCTAATTCACAGCGTCATCATTTCGGTCATCGTCTCATCAACAAACTCACCAAGGCAACTCGTAAGGCCGAGTCCAGATGTCCCTGGACACATCGCTACGAGAACAACCTAGCGGCAGACTTCAGTACTAACTGTACAACCGAGGAGACTACGCCACCTACCGGTAGACGTCAGTGTTATAAACCACGATGTGAGCGTAGAGGTTCTAATACTAGTTGTGCTGGGGATGCAGGACAGAGAGGTACTAGTGAGGGCTCTACTGATCCGAAACCCAAAGCTACAGCCTCTGCTTCTATCACACTGGATCCGACTCAGATCCCTAATGTTATCTTCACACGCCACCTACCGGTAGACGTCAATGTTATAAACCACGATGTGAGCGTAGAGGTTCTAATACTAGTTGTGCTGGGGATGCAGGACAGAGAGGTACGAGTGAGGGCTCTACTGATCCGAAACCCAAAGCTACAGCCTCTGCTTCTATCACACTGGATCCGACTCAGATCCCTAATGTTATCTTCAATACACTCGCTGATTTTGGTAAGTTTGAGGTTGGTAATGAAGAACACGGTTTTGTCAGAGAAATTTTAAAAGGAGGCAATCAGATATCTAGCACAAAGTCATAAACAAACAACCAAAAGCATTAAAATTCTAAATGTTATCGTATAAGACGTATATGTAATACATTAACAACCAGGGCCCCTCAATACGAAGATAGGAACTATTCAAAACGAAGAAGAGTAAACATGATCTTTCACTGATTCCTAACATCTTCATTATTCCTTCCATTCACAGGTATCGACCTATCCCAGTTGTTTCCCGCACCCCCGGCAAATCAAACTGCCGGGCCATCCACCACTCAGACTACGCAGACCAAAGAGTTATCTTCAATACACTCGCTGATTTTGGTAAGTTTGAGGTTGGTAATGAAGAACACGGTTTTAAAGGAGGCAATCAGATATAGCATAAAGTCATAAACAAACAACCAAAAGTATTAATTCTAAATGTTATCGTATAAGACGTATATGTAATACATTAACAACCAAAAAAGGAGGCAATCAGATATAGCATAAAGTCATAAACAAACAACCAAAAGCATTAATTCTAAATGTTATCGTAAAAGACGTATATGTAATACATTAACAATCTGCAGGGCCCCTCAATAGGAAGATAGGAACTATTCAAAACGAAGAAGAGTAAACAAGTTCTTTCACTGATTTCCTAACATCTTCATTATTCCTTCCATTCACAGGTATCGACCTATCCCAGTTGTTTCCCGCCCCCCCGGCAAATCAAACTGCCGGGCCATCCACCACTCAGACTACGCAGACCAAAGATGAAACCAAGACTACTTCGACGGAACCCAAACCCGACGAGTCGAGTGCACCGAAGATAGCCAAGATGACGGAGCCCCTTGTCCCTTCAACATCAGCTGCAACCCCCGCTGCACCTGCACCTGATTCCAATAGGAATTCTATGCTAGCAGAGTGGACTGTGTATAATCCAAATGGTAAGTGATGTGCAGAATATGCATAACAACATGTGATGACTTGGTGGAATACTGCTTGAGAAGTATATCGGTCAAGCAGGAGAGCGTGGGTTTGAAAGGCATACGAACTACTAATAGTACAACCCCCGCTGCACCTGCACCTGATTCCAATAGGAATTCTCTGCTAGCAGAGTGGACTGTGTATAATCCAAATGGTAAGTGATGTGCACAATATGCATAACAATATGTGATGACTTGGTGGAATACTGCTTGAGAAGTATATCGGTCAAGCAGGAGAGCGTGGGTTTGAAAGGCATACGAACTACTAATAGTTAAGTGAAATGTAGTACTCGGTCAGAAAAAAAGATTGGTTAATGGGAAAATTTCCTTTCTTAGGTGTTCATACGTCCAGAATACAGATAGGTAACCAATTCTATCGTGCTTTACACATCTGTCAGTGACAGATATGTATTTCTCTGTCACCCATCTTATGTTACTGATACTGAATAATGTTGTCATTATCGTTTTCTCTCATTTTTCAGCGGGACAAGAGATGGGCGAACCAATAGAAATCGACCTTGAGATAGAGACCACTTCCTCCAAATCTTCCGTTGTTGGAGAGAAGGAGACAGCCACACCCCCTGCAGCAGCAACACAGACTAGATCGGGGATATTTGTGACAAGTATTTAAATATCCTTAACACAATTAAAAATTCCTTTATTTAGCGTTAGTTTCTGGTGCTCTAGTTTTGGCCCAGTTGGATAGAACTGTGTCTCGTCTCGCTCATTCGATTTGGGACCTTGGACATACTACGGGATAGGTATGCTATGACACAGACTCGTAGAGACCAATTTAGTAGCTGTGTCATTGGTATGAATTATTAAAACACCCTACAGACCTAGTGGTATCTATCACACGGGTACATTGGTTCAATTCCTGGCAGAGTCCAAGTTTTTTTGCCTTTTCAAGTCATAAAGTTTCCGTGATTTAATACACATTGGAACCCAAGCTGACCTCTTTATAAAAGTAGAGTATGGGTGATATATTATGTAGAAATGTGTTATCTCTAAAAGTAGGTGTAGGTTTGTAGGTAAGTGAAGCAAACAACACCATTGAGATGTGAAAGTCAATAGGATGAATGTTAATCTTGACATTCATATAATGAGTTGATGGGATTTGCTATCTGGGACGTAGCCGCTAGCACTGACTATAACTAGCGCCCTTCATTGAGATAATATAAGTTAGCTGCACTACAGTGTACATGTACAGGCGTATTCCCTGTCTGATAGTACGTCCCATTTCAATGAAGGGAAAAGTGATATGATGCAGTACTTTTACAAGTGCATGGATATTAAATATTTAATTTGCCTATTTAGAATCTAGTTTCCTATTTAGAATTTAGAATCTTTAATTTGCCTATTTAGAATCAAGTATCTGAGAAACAGATGTGAATGCAATTGTAGGTAGTTGTTATTTTTGTATTGCAATGCAATAGTCATTAGCTACCGAAAATAACATTGCGCAATCAGGACTGTGCAATGTGCATTCTTCTGCTGAAGAAAGATTGCACGTCTCATGCCCGTCACGCGCACTCAGACTGTCTAACAGACCGCGTTCTGAGTGATGTCGCCCCTTAAAAGTGAAAAAAGGGATAACAACCAAAAACCTACTTTTCAGGAAAGCGTAAAAACTATTTCAAAACTCTTTTTGTCTATTTTCTTCATGTTCAACTGATTCACGCATCACGCTTAAATTTCGTCAACTCTTGACATCAAATCCGGGTCTTTCTGTAAGGCTTTCATGTTGACCTACCGTGCTGTTTATGTCCTCCTGATAAGTGCATCATGGCTTGTATAATACTGAACGCAGTGTACTGGTGAAGTATTTGTATGATGTTTATGATAACGGCCTATCTATCATTAGTGTAATCATATGTTATCCCGGTAACATAATAGCTATGACTCATACCAATACCATGTTCATTATAAACTGGTAACTGGATACTTAGTCCAAGTTCATTATGAAACGTATGGAGAACGTATTCTATACGTGTTCTGTGTACAAATAGGAGATCTAAAAATAAACAAACGGTCTGAGTGATGTCGCCCTTTAAAAGTGAAAAAGGGATGACAACCAAAACCCTACTTTTCAGGAAAGCGTAAAAACTATTTCAAAAGTCTTTTTGTCTATTTTCTTCATGTTCAACTGATTCACGCTTAAATTTCGTCAACTCTTGACATCAAACCCGGGTCTTTCTGTACCGCTTTCATGTTGACCTACCGTGCTGTTTATGTCCTCCTGATAAGTGCATCATGGCTTGTATAATACTGAACGCAGTGTATTGTTGAAGTATTTGTATGATGTTTATGATAATGATAACGACCTATCTATCATTAGTGTAATCATATGTTATCCCGGTAACAAAATAGCTATGACTCATACCTGTGGCTAATACCAATACCAAGTTCATTATAAACTGGTAACTGATACTTAGTCCAAGTTCATTATGAAACGTATGGAGAACGTATTCTATACGTGTATAACACTAAACTATAAAGTTGCATCACATCCCAAATCCAAGGCATATTTTCTCTCATCACCATGAGATTGCAGTTTTCTTTCTTCTAACAGCTGTTCTCAAACTTTAGAAGTGTCATTTCGTAAGGTTGGACAAATAGACACTACATCCAATTTAAATTTTAAAGCTTACGCCTACCGCATATTGGAAACGTAGTAAATAAACAACACGTCAGTGTCATACGTTTATTCAGATATCAGTAAAATCATCAAACCGGTCTTTGAAAGCATGCCATGATTGAGCATAAAAAGCAACATTCGATATTAAAAAATACAAAGTACCTATACATAAGCATGAATGGCTTGTCTTGTCACAAATGTAGTTCCGCGACTGGTACAACTTGGGAAATTTCATGGCTTAACTTGGACGCGAACCACCAAACTTCACAGCAGAAATCGGTCTAACAACTAACCTTAGTGGGTTGAGTGCAAACCACTGAGAGTAGTCATGAGTGAGACAGTATGTTTGATATGCACACCTATTTATATCTACTACATGAAAATGTGCACACCTACTGATCCTATGACGAAAATATGCACGTCTTCATTTTGTACACGTCGCGCAAGGCCTACTGGTTAGAGTTGAAGTGCCTTACAGAAAAAAAATAATAATACCTAATAGTTATTATAAAAAAAAATCATGCCTGAAGCTCCCCCACCCTCATCATATTGTTTGCCAACTCCGGCTACTGAGCAGTTCTGATTAGATAGGATTCTGATACGCAGTTGAATAATGACAAGGTGAAATGTATTACAGCTATCACTTCTTAGCTTCTTACCAATAAGAACCTATAAGGTACCTCACAGTAACTACTAACTAATACCTGAGGATACCACAATGATACCTACAGATACCGTGATACCAGCAGATAGTCAAATACAAATACAGTGAGTCATGCTACGTAGACAGCAACTCGTAGTACCTACAAGTGATGTCTATCCTGTACCTCACAGTAACTAATACCTGAGGATACCACAATGATACCTACAGATATCGTGATACCAGCAGATAGTCAAATACAAATACAGTGAGTCATGCTACGTAGACAGCAACTCGTAGTACCTACAAGTGATGTCTATCCTGTGTGCAAAAACATAATTCTTATTTATAACGAATCTACTGGTATGTATTCTCTCAAGAAATCCGGGGAACCTCAAGAAAGAAAACAAGAGGTACATTTCTATAAATCTACTGCTCTCCCTTGAATTCCGTTAGGTACATTGTGGTGCTATTTTACTGGCTAAATCTGTCTCGTCTACAATATACAATAAGTAGTATTCTACAGAGACCAAACAATCTGAGTAGTTCACTGGATTTCGTAATCCTCATCTAACCTTGCCTCTCTCTATGGCATTGCTACTATCAACAATCCGGTCCAAATCAAGTTAGAATACTACTTACTTAGTTTTACCAAGATGACGTGTTTTATACTCACGAGTGCCAAACAATCTGAGTAGTTCACTGGATTTCGTAATCCTCATCTAACCTTGCCTCTCTCTATGTCATTGCTACTATCAACAATCCGGTCCAAATCAAGTTAGAATACTACTTACTTAGTTTTACCAAGATGACGTGTTTTATACTCACGAGTTCTCAATGGAAAAAAGAATTTACACTGCAAATATTGACGGACCTAATGAGGGAACAAACGGCTCAGATCTTATTGTCCCGAAAGTGAAGAGAGAAGGAAGACAGGATAGGAGAGGGCCAGACGTTTCAAGAACGAACCTTATCTGAAAATCCACCTTGGGCGGGAATCACAAGGCGTACCTAAGTAAAAAGGTTCAATCAGCTTTTGCTTCTGGACGAATTGCCCCTTTACTCTATTATTAATAGCATAACTACTCTAACAACAATTATATTGTTTGCTAATAATTTTATTCCAGAGGGCCCAAGTCATGATGGTGTATTTTGTGATGCGTGCGAGGGTCCTATCTCTGGATTCCGGTACAAGTGTCTTGGGTGTCATGATTATGATCTATGCTCTACATGTGAAGCTAATCTCTGGATTCCGGTACAAGTGTCTTGGGTGTCATGATTATGATCTATGCTCTACATGTGAAGCTAAGGGACTACATAGCGAACATTTCACTCTGAGAATACCTTCCCCACTCAACCTGGTAAGTTAGTAGTAACTAGTAGTATAGTCAATTTTCTATTCACACAGTAAACAACACCTTGATGGATCAAAAGAGCTCAAAAAATAATTTCTTTTATGTGTGGAGTTTTTTGATCAAAAATGGTTTTAAAAAATGTACATTTCAATGAATTGTTAACCTCCTCAGTAGAGGACCCCAAATTTTCTCTATTTGTTGTTGGGGTACTCTATTCACACAGTAAACAACACCTTGATGGATCAAAAGAGCTCAAAAAATAATTTCTTTTACGTGTGGAGTTTTTTGATGAAAAATGGTTTTAAAAAATGTACATTTCAATGAATTGTTAACCTCCTCAGTAGAGGACCCCAAATTTTCTCTATTTGTTGTTGGGGTACTCTTTTTATACTTTCAACAGTGCTAATATGTACCAAAAATGATCAAAATCTAATCATGTAACAAAGACCTCGCTTCAAAATTTCAAATGAGTAAACCCTGATTCTTGTTCTAATTCACAGCGTCATCATTTCGGTCATCGTCTCATCAACAAACTCACCAAGGCAACTCGTAAGGCCGAACAATATTATATTGTTTGCTAATAATTTTATTCCAGAGGGCCCAAGTCATGATGGTGTATTCTGTGATGCGTGCGAGGGTCCTATCTCTGGATTTACTCTCATCACCATGAGATTGCAGTTTTCTTTCTTCTAACAGCTGTTCTCAAACTTTCGAAGTGTCATTTCGTAAGGTTGGACAAATAGACACTACATCCAATTTAAATTTTAAAGCTTACGCCTACCGCATATTGGAAACGTAGTCGCGCGACTTTAAACTAAAAAGCGCGTAGTCGTGTGATGCCGCCTGAAAAACCAAACCTATGAAAATGATACAGACCTGGTACAGAAATGATACAGACCTGGTCTTCCCTTTAACATAAATCTACTGCTCTCCTTTTTTAAAAAAAAGAAGATGAGTGTTCCACCGCCGTTTTTATTTCGTAGCAATGGAACAACTGCTACATTAGACGCTTGTGGCCTAGCGCGTTGTCGTGTGATGCCGCCTGATACAGACCTGGTACAGAAATGATACAGACCTGGTACAGAAATGATACAGACCTGGTACAGAAAAACCTATAAGGTACCTCACAGTAACTAATACTTGAGGATACCACAATGATACCAGCAGATAGTCAAATACAAATACAGTGAGTCATGCTACGTAGACAGCAACTCCTAGTACCTACAAGTGATGTCTATCCTGTGTGCAAAAACACAATTCTTATTTATAACGAATCTACTGGTATGTATTCTCTATCTAGCAACAAGAAATCCGGGGAACCTCAAGAAAGAAAACAAGAGGTACATTTCTATAAATCTACTATTTATCACAAAGTACCTATTCTATTGTTACAGCATTTCAACAGCACTTGTCATGTAAAGAAAGCTTTACAGTTTACACCAATGTTCTTATAGATTTTAAAACAGTCATAATACATAAACGACCACTAGAATACCGGTTCAATACTGGGGTTCCTATCAAATGATTCTAAAGCATTACTTATAGGTCCGCCATACACGTTCGGCAAAGCCATGGCCTACAGAATCCAGGTGACTCCGGTGATCGTACCGTGTGTAGCGGGCCTTAGGGACAAATACTTCGAGAGAAAACGAAAATTATTGAAAACAATGTAACAAAGAAATTAACATTCTCAATGTTAGAGTAAAAATATCAAGGAAATACCGTGGATACGAGTATTTTTCAGATACACACATGGAACTCGGATGCCCTATTTTGTGTACAAAATCACCCGGCTAGCCAATAAGGTACGAATGAGTTCAAGGTGAAAAAAACAAAGTAGATTTTAAAACAGTCATAATAAACGACCACTAAAATACCGGTTCAATACTAGGGTTCCTATCAAATGATTCTAAAGCATTACTTATAGGTCCGCCATACACGTTCGGTAAAGCCATGGCCTACAGAATCCAGGTGACTCCGGTGATCGTACCGTGTGTAGCGGGCCTTAGGGACAAATACTTCGAGAGAAAACGAGAATTATTGAAAACAATGTAACAAAGAAATTAACATTCTCAATGTTAGAGCAAAAATATCAAGGAAATACCGTGGATACGAGTATTTTTTCAGATATACACATGGAACTCGGATGTCCTATTTTGTGTACAAAATCACCCGGCTAGCCAATAAGGTACGAATGAGTTCAAGGTGATAAAAACAAAGAAACGAAAAAAAACGAGTTTTTTTTTATGGAGTTTTTTCTACCCAAAATGTATGCAAAAAAAATCCATTAGCATTAGAAAAACAAGTAGGTACTTATCATGTGACTTAATATCTATCACATGCAATGACACGAGGAAAATACATACTCAGTGTTAGTTATTTGATTGCTGATTCAGCAAATCATGTTATCATATACGAGTTATGTTTATCACATTGATTCTACTGTGCCTTGGGGAACTGGGTAAACAACGCTTGTTAGATAGTGTAATCACTATGGGACATTTGTATCAAAGTCACTATTATAAAAAAAGACTGTGTTGTGACTATAGCATGATCTCCATTATAGTGTAATGTAAAGTAGTTAACATTACCTGTACTATTATCATTCAGGTTAGCATTATACTATAGTGTAATGTAAAGTAGTCAACATTACCTGTACTATAAACACCAAGATTAGCATTATCACATGGGATAAGGTTAAGCGTTGAGTTTGAGTTCTGCAGCCATCTTCTGTTCTATCTTCTCCTCATCTAACTCAATCTGGAAATAATACATTAACAACCTGCAGGGCCCCTCAATACGAAGATAGAAACTATTCAAAACGAAGAAGAGTAAACATGATCTTTCACTGATTCATAGAAATATATGAATAATAATAATTTCACTAAGTAATAATCTTAATAAGTTATGAAGGAGTATATCATAAAATGTAGCTATGCATGTAAGACCTAAAAAATTATAAATAGATATGTATCACTATACTACTTAGATATGTGGAAAATAGACCGACGTATATGCTTACACTAAAATCCCAACTTAACTTGAATAGAGGCAGATTAAATAACTTAAAGTAGAATATTTAATATGTAGGAAATATTTATTTTAAAATAAGAGACGCTAAAATAATTTTTATCCTTTCTGAGCAACTATTTATTTCTGTTTTGTAGTCCTTCTTCCTGGGTGTTGTTTTTGTTCATTCTCCTTCTTGATTTTATTTACTACTTTTTATAAGTTGCTCCTTAGCACAGATGTCTAATTGAAAATCTGCGCTGCTTTGTCCTAAAATCCATCTCAATATCTATTTTATTTGTCCCCATTGTTTAGTGCTATGCTATTTTACTAGCTCGTTGGTCATATCTGAATATTGGGCTCATATAAATTTCCCTAGTTGTACCAGTCGCGGAACTACATTCGTGACAAGCCATTCATGCTTATGTATACTTTGTATTTTTTAATAACGAATGTTGCTTTTTATGCTCAATCATGACATGCTTTCAAAGACCGGTTTGATGATTTTACTGATATCTGAATAAACGTATGACACTGACGTGTTGTTTATTTTTAGATCTCCTATTGTCTATTATTTTCGTTGAGCTGCAGATTGGATGAGGTCCAGAACTTTAGCTATGTTTCCATCTTGTAGGTTGAGAAGATTGGTTAATATCTATTTTATTTGTCCTCATTGTTTAGTGCTATGATATTTTACTAGCTCGTTGGTCATATCTGAATATTGGGCTCATATAGTCTATTATTTTCGTTGAGCTGCAGATTGGATGAGGTCCAGAACTTTAGCTATGTTTCCATCTTGTAGGTTGAGAAGATTGGTTAGCCAGCCGTCATCATTCTTGAATCCCATTGCGAGCATTTGATCTAACGCTTCCGCTACTTGCTTATCTGGAAATAGAAAAGAAATCGGACATCAGAGATTTTGTCTTAAGGTCTAGTCACTTGCCATGACAAAGTGTCATATTTTTATATGGTAGAACTTTAGAAAATCACCTTTCGATGGTGTGTACATTAAAAGGGAGACGATATCAGAGTTTTGTGTTTTGTTCCAAAATTATTTTTTTCCTGGAAATTTCAACACCCTGGACCCTTTGCCTTCAACCCACAGATCCCTAAACCAAGAAGCTACGAATTGAATGCCAACATTCTGAATACTGGTCGCTACTCGATTAATGTAAAATAAATTTACTAAAGAGAAGTTTTTCATGTTCAGGAATCATGGTTCAGTCAATATGTTGGAATACAGATGTGAATATTCTAGCCGCTATGCAAGATTCATCTCTCTGTGTATGGTTCTTCCCGGCTGTAGTATTTGCAGATCAGGGACTACTGAGGAAAACTGTTCTGCTCAAAGATATTGGGTGAGTTGAAGTTCCTGTGGTGCAGACGCTAAGGTGTTGTATTCATAACTGAATGGACTGTGGTTCAATTTCTAAGATAAATTTTCAAAAATAAATAATCCCTTTTTTCTAGGAGTAAGAGGATCAGTTGGTCAGTCGATTTAATGGGCGCGGTTTGTCTAGTGGTAACACGCTTGCTTGTCATGCAGAAGGTGTCTCGTTTGACTCCCATCACTTACAATTTTTTTCTTCTTCAAATGCTGTCAAATGAGTAATCCTGTACCATGTGTTGTGTTTATTATTGGTGTTTGTTTCCACACAAAACATAAACTTGAAACTCACACATATTCAATTCTTCTTCCCATGTATCAACTGTTTAGGAAAGCGTTTGTATCCCTTGGCCATCTTTTTCCCAAAATCAAAATCGGCGTTCCATCTGCCCCAATGGTTCTGTCCATGGTGGAAATTCTTAGCTTTCTTTTTACTCAGTATTTTAAACAGATTCTTCAAGACTTTATCATCTTCAATCCATGGTAGGTCTCGTTCAAACGTTAGATGCTTAGGAACGTTGTGGTACTTCTTTGATCCATTCCGGTGTTTTGGGACAAAATCGTTTGAATGGTTTGACTCTTGTTGCTTTTTTGAACCAAGTGTGTGGTGGTTCTGACCAAGCCGATTTGAATGGTTTGCCTTTTGTTGATATTTTGTGTCTTTTATATGTTTGAAGCCATGATGCTTTGACCCATGTTGTTTCTTGGTTGCATCACGATGATTTGTAGCAAGCTCATACATTGGTTGTTTCATACCAAGGCGGTAAGTTGGATGTTGCATCGTATTGTAGAGTGCATGCGGAAGGTTCTGCTTACCACGACACATGGCGTGGTTCTCGTACTTACTTTTAGGAATTCCGGCCAGGCTAGGGTATAGTGTTGCGGATGTAGTAGGCTGTGGTACCGCAGTAGTAGTCTGTGTTGTAGCTGCTGTAGGCTGTACTGTGGCTGTAGTCTGTGTTGCTGCTGCAGGGGGTGTGGCTGTCTCCTTCTCTCCAACAACGGAAGATTTGGAGGAAGTGGTCTCTATCTCGAGGTCGATTTCTATTGGTTCTCCCATCTCTTGTCCCGCTGAAAAATGAGAGAAAACGGATTATAATTTAACGATAATGACAACATTATTCAGTATCAGTAACATAAGATGGGTGACAGAGAAATACATATCTGTCACTGACAGATGAGAACCAATAGAAATCGACCTTGAGATAGAGACCACTTCCTCCAAATCTTCCGTTGTTGGAGAGAAAGAGACAGCCACACCCCCTGAGGCAGCAACACAGACTACAGCCACAGTACAGCCTACAGCAGCTGCAACACAGACTACTACTGCGGTACCACAGCCTACTACATCCACAACACTATACCCTAGCCTGGCCGGAATTCCTAAAAGTAAGTACGAGAACCACGCCATGTGTCGTGGTAAGCAGAACCTTCCGCATGCAGTTACCTATCTGTATTCTGGACGTATGAACACCTAAAGGAAATTTTCCCATTAACCAATCTTTTTTCTGACCGAGTACTACATTTCACTGAACTATTAGTAGTTCGTATGCCTTTCAAACCCACGCTCTCCTGCTTGACCGATATACTTCTCAAGCAGTATTCCACCAAGTCATCACATATGGGTCAAAGCATCATGGCTTCAAACATATAAAAGACACAAAATATCAACAAAAGGCAAACCATTCAAATCGGCTTGGTCAGAACCACCACACACTTGGTTCAAAAAAGCAACAAGAGTCAAACCATTCAAACGATTTTGTCCCGAGGCAAACCATTCAAATTGGCTTGGTCAGAACCACCACACACTTGGTTCAAAGAAGCAACAAGAGTCAAACCATTCAAACGATTTTGTCCCAAAACACCGGAATGGATCAAAGAAGTACCACAACGTTCCTAAGCATCTAACGTTTGAACGAGACCTACCATGGATTGAAGATGATAAAGTCTTGAAGAATCTGTTTAAAATACTGAGTAAAAAGAAAGCTAAGAATTTCCACCATGGACCATTGGGGCAGATGGAACGCCGATTCTGAGTTTGGGAAAAAGATAGATGTTGGTTTGGGTTTGGGGATAAGGGAAATAGGTAGTAATTCAGAATGTTGGCATTCAATTCGTAGCTTCTTGGTTTAGGGATCTGTGTTTGGGAAAAAGATGGCCAAGGGATACAAACGCTTTCCTAAACAGTTGATACATGGGAAGAAAAATTGAATATGTGTGAGTTTCAAGTTTATGTTTTGTGTGGAAACATACATAATGCTGATTTTTATAATAATCCAACATTAAAATATAATTCACGATCTCACATGTTGGTTTGGGTTTGGGGATAAGGGAAATAGGTAGTAATTCAGAATGTTGGCATTCAATTCGTAGCTTCTTGGTTTAGGGATCTGTGGGTTGAAGGCAAAGGGTCCAGGGTGTTGAAATTTCCAGAAAAAAAAAAAAAAATTGGAACAAAACACAAAACTCTGATATCGTCTCCCTTTTAATGTACACACCATCGAAAGATGATTTTCTAAAGTTCTACCATATAAAAATATGACACTTTGTCATGGCAAGTGACTAGACCTTAAAACAAAACCTCTGATGTCCGGTTTCTTTTCTATTTCCAGATAAGAAAGTAGCGGAAGCGTTAGATCAAATGCTCGCAATGGGATTCAAGAATGATGACGGCTGGCTAACCAATCTTCTCAACCTACAAGATGGAAATATAGCTAAAGTTCTGGACCTCATCCAATCTGCAGCTCAACGAAAATAATAGACTATATTATATGAGCCCAATATTCAGATATGACCAACGAGCTAGTAAAATAGCATAGCACTAAACAATGGGGACAAATAAAATAGATATTGAGATGTTATCAACGTCAATATCATAAAAAAAGACTGTGCTGTGACTATAGCATGATCTTCATTCTAGTGTAATGTAAAGTAGTCAACATTACCTGTACTATAAACACTAAGATTAGCATTATTATCACATGGGATAAGGTTAAGCGTTGAGTTTGAGTTCTGCAGCCATCTTCTGTTCTATCTTCTCCTCATCTAACTCAATCTGGAAAATAAAACATAGGATTGGGGATATCGTGGTCAAATATTGTGTAAAAAGGGAGAAAAACTTCTCAACTGTAGGTATAGAAGAACTCTGGGAATCGAACCTAGGATTTTTGAATAACATGACAAATTAATAATTGCTGTCTCAGCTTAGAACCAAGTAGTAGGTACCTAGTTGTGTGAATTGTAGGGGTAGACCTCGTTTTGACCAAAAATAATTAGAATTAAACAAAACATTCGAGAATTATCGCCGTAAAAGGCGAACTGAATGCAAAATAATTGAATTAAAAATTAGAACACACTTCCTCCGTTGAGTCAATAATGTTTGAGCCCCGGAATTTTTTATTTTTAGTCCGTCCTTCCTTTATTATTACTAATAATAAAAGGTATAAGGGAAGGACTATTGCATTCGCTTCGGTGTCGTCGGTCGGTCGGTCTGTCTGTCTGTCTGTCTGACCCCATAGAAGGACTTATCCAAACCTAGTCGACCTATATATCAAATTAAAGGTCTTTTTACCAGGAATTGTGTAAAAAGGGAGAAAAACTTCTCAACTATATGTATAGATTGTATAGAAGAACTCTGGGAATCGAACCTAGGATTTTGACAAGTTAATAATTGCTGTCTCAGCTTAGAACCAAGTAGTAGGTACCTAGTTGTGTGAATTCTAGGGGTAGACCTCGTTTTGACCAAAAATAATTAAAATTAAACAAAACATTCGAGAATTATCGCCGTAAAAGGTGAACTGAATGCAAAATAATTGAATTAAAAATTAGAACACACTTCCTCCGTTGAGTCAATAATGTTTGAGCCCCGGATTTTATTTTTATTCTTTTCATCAGGTTTCCAATCATAAGCTAGCTATTACATCGGAGTTCGGAGTCCACTCATAATTACCTCGGATTGTAGACGTAGGAACTTCTCATTGGTTTCAATTTTCTCCAGGTTATCCAAATATTTCTTACGTTGATACAGAACCGTGTCGATGTGAGTCTTGTGACGTAGTGCCAACTCTAGAGCTCTGAATAAACACAAGAGAGTTACAGACAATCAGATTAGCGGTTGGGTTGAAGAGCTTACAAACGCTAGACGTAAGAATCCTGCCACTGAATAAATTTACAACAAAAGTCTCTTTATCATGAGGTAACTTCAACGATTTTGCATTGGATTGATATAAACTTGGCTTGGAGCATGTTGCCTTAGTGTTACCTATTGCTCTTCAGTATGATAATGATAAATATTTACCTGTCCCAGTTATGAGTCAATATGCTCACTTGTATAGCACGGAATATCAGACCATGTTTAACTCTAGAGCTCTGAATAAACACAAGGGAGTTACAGACAATCAGATTAGTGGTTGGGTGGAAGAGCTAGACGTAAGAATCCTGCCACTGAATAAATTTACAACAAAAGTCTCTCTATCATGAGGTAACTTCAAAGATTTTGCATTGGATTGATATAAACTTGGAGCATGTTGCCTTAGGGTTATTTCTCTTCAGTATGATAATGATAAATATTTACCTGTCCCAGTTATGAGTCAATATGCTCACTTGTATAGCACGGAATATCAGACCATGTTGTAGTAATATACTCTCTGCTTCTGATATATTACCCCCTAGTAGATACATTTCTGCTTGCTGAGCTGCTTTCACTGGAATACCCTGAAGAAAAGAATAAACATGGTTTGATGGAGGGGGAGGGAACTATAACAATGAAGGTTTATCGTCCCTAACGAAGGTCTTGTTGTCCCGAAATCCAAGAGAGAAGGAAGACAGAATAGGACAAAGCCAGCCGTTCCGAGAACGAACCTTATCTGTTTAGGATAAAATCCGCCCCTTGCGGAAATCGAACCCGCGGCCTAGCGCTTACAAGGCAGACGCTCTACCAACCAAGCTAACTAGGCTGGCAAATGTACCTTTACGTTAAAGATATGAACCAGTAGAGATGAGCTTACTTTAATATGATTGATATACATGACTTTGTCCACTTGTTCTATAGCAGCATATGCTTCTTCCGATGTTGCCAGATCTCTGCTGTATGTTGCCATTCCAGCCAAACATGCCCACAATATATCGTCCTGAAATGAAATCCCGAGACATTAGGCAACACTGGAAACTGGAAAGTGAATAATCAAACCGTTCTTACTAGTAGTTAGGTAAACTGTACAACTCTACAACTCATTCAGAAAAAGTGACCCTACGGGATTTTTAAAGAGGTCGATCGAACCAAAAATCTAATTTTATAGATTAAACATGTCCGTCAAATTACATTAAAATCGGATAACCAAAATCTAATGACCTAATGAGCAAAGTTCCTTCGTGTGTTAAACATGTTTACCAAATTTAGTCAAAATCGTTCGGTGTTCATACTGAAACAAACAAACAAACAAACAAACCGAAGGAAAAAAACAAACTAAAAAAATATTGACTTACATTCAAAGTTCTGCATAGACTAAGTGCATTCAGAAAAAGTGACCCTACGGGATTTTTAAAGAAGTCGATCGAACCAAAAATCTAACCTAGAATTTCTTTAATAGATTAAACATGTCCGTCAAATTACATTAAAATCGGACAATCTCCTTTTAGAATCTATCAAAGTACCTATCGTTCCTTTGACCTAATGAGCAAAGTTCCTTCGTGTGTTAAGTAAACATGTTTACCAAATTTAGTCAAAATCGTTCGGTGTTCATACTGAAACAAACAAACCGAAGGAAAAAAACAAACTAAAAAAAATATTGACTTACATTCAAAGTTCTGCATAGACTAAGTGCTTGTGGCCATGAGTGAGATGCAGCATAAGAATGCAGTACACTAATATAAGGTGATATGGGATAGTTAATAACTGTACCATCGTATCTTCGAATAGTAAGGTGATTCTTGACGAAACTCACTATGCTTGGACTCTTACCAAACTCTCTGCAATAATAAACACAACACATGGTACAGGATTACTCATTTGACAGCATTTGAAGAAGAAAAAAATTGTAAGTGATGGGAGTCAAACGAGCCACCTTCTGCATGACAAGCAAGCGCGTTACCACTAGACAAACCGCGCCCATTAAATCGACTGACCAACTGATCCTGTTACTCCTAGAAAAAAGGGATTATTTATTTTTGAAAATTTATCTTAGAAATGGCAAATGGCCATACTCTGGCTCATTTTTTTTGTCTCTACTAGGGTTTGAACCACAGTCCATTCAGTTATGAATACAACACCTTAGCGTCTGCACCACAGGGACTTCCACTCACCCAATATCTAACTGATCCTCTTACTCCTAGAAAAAAGGGATTATTTAGTTTTGAAAATTTATCTTAGAAATGGCCATACTCTGGCTCATTTTTTTGTCTCTACTGGGGTTTGAACCACAGTCCATTCAGTTATGAATACAACACCTTAGCGTCTGCACCACAGGAACTTCCACTCACCCAATATCTTTGAGCAGAACAGTTTTCCTGAGTAGTCCCTGATCTGCAAATACTACAGCCGGGAAGAACCATACACAGAGAGCTGAATCTTGCATAGCGGCTAGAATATTCACATCTGTATTCCAACATATTGACTGAACCATGATTCCTGAACATGGAAAACTTCTCTTTAATAAATTTATTTTACATTAATCGAGTAGCGACCAGTGGCGGCATTACCAGGGTAAAAAGATTATTGAAATATGGAAATTGATTGCAAAGGAGGCACTTAGTAATATTGTGATATCCACTAAAGTTGTGAAAAAGATCTGCTTTACCACAAAGAATTTGAGATTTGAAACTTTTTTTAATATGTAGTCAGCCTAGTTATCTTTGAAGATAGCGCGTCTGCCTTGTAAGTGCTAGGCCGCGGGGTCGATTCCCGCCCGGGTTGGATTTTATCCTAAACGGATACTGTTCGTTCTCGAAACGGCTGGCTTCCTCCTATCCTATCTTCCTTCTCTCTTCGATTTCGGAACGATAGCAGTTACAGTTCCATCTATCAAATCTCTTTAAGAAAATAAAATCTTCAAATAACTTTCTATTTTACCTAGCTTATGACATCTTCTATTGCTTCCTTTAGTAGACACCATGGATAAGTATAGATCTCTATTCTTATCTATGAAGTTGTGAAAAAGATCTGCTTTACCACAAAGAATTTGAGATTTGAAACTTTTTTTTTTTAATATGTAGTCAGCCTAGTTATCTTTGAAGATAGCGCGTCTGCCTTGTAAGTGCTAGGCCCCCGGGTCGATTCCCGCCCGGGTTGGATTTTATCCTAAACAGATACTGTTCGTTCTCGGAACGGCTAGCTTCCTCCTATCCTATCTTCCTTCTCTCTTCGATTTCAGAACGATAGCAGTTACAGTTCCATCCATCAAATCTCTTTAAGAAAATAAAGTCTTCAAATAACTTTCTATTTTACCTAGTTTATGACATCTTCTATTGCTTCCTTTAGTAGATAACATGGATAAGTATAGATCTCTATTCTTATCTATGAACGCTACATGTCTCTCTTGCAGAGATCCTGTTTGATTAACAGCTAGCTGCGTTATCTCGTGAGAGTGAGAGAGAGGGGCAGTCACGTTAGACGAAGATGAAGAGCTGATGTCGAATATATGAATCACTGGAAACCGAAAGACAATATAAAGGTTTACAGTGAAAGAAAATTTCAGTGGTTGAGTGGAAGACCTACTAACTTTAGGAGAATCCTGCCCCAGACATGAGGGGGGGGGGATAATAAAAACTACGGTAGACTCTGGATTTGGAGCTTGGTAGTTGGTGTAGGTAAAGCGCGGAACGACACTTGTGACAAACATTTATGTTAAACGATTTCTCTTATGTTAGCAGTTAAAAAGTTTATCTACCTCTCACTTTTTTAAAAAAACCCAGCACATCCGGGCTGAGTGTTAGTGCTTTTAACCATTTAGCCCTAGAGTTCTGGTAAATTAGGAAAAATAAAGGGAATTTACCTAAAAAGAAATCAATAAACTTATTCTAGATCTTACTTACATTTCTCATCAATCTGATCTCGTATAAGTACAACATCTGAGCTGATACTGACACTTTCTAGTTGGAATCTCATTTTTAAATCACTGTGTAGTCACTGTGAGGATGAGAGGCAAAACTGGTGTGACAAAAAACAAGTGAATAAAGTTTGAAAAGCTAGGTACTATTCCCCACACTGGTGCTATGGTGCTTCACAAAGTTACCAAGTCTTTGATAAAGGCATATTCAACTGTTGCCTAGCAACCACATTGGTACAAAACATAACACCATTGGTAAATAGACAATA
>NW_007378526.1:33320-56961 GCF_000475195.1 Diaphorina citri
GTCAATAGGTATATTTTAATTAATTTATTTGACATAAAGGTCTGACATGCAAGATGAAGTATGACCTGTCACTATACATATATAGACTGAATAAAAATTTCCCTTTTTGATAGAGTATAAAAAAACTAATATGAAAAGATAAAACAAATAATAACAAACGATACCTAAAAAGAAAACATTAACAATAACAAACAATACCTAATAACAAGGAATACAAGGAGGCTAAACTTGCTTTGCCACGGAAAATCGGTTTGGATTTCAATGCACCCGTTCGTAATGGATTACTGAAGCTAAACAACGTTGCACGTGGTTGGTATCTGGATGGGTGACCATGAGCAATCGCGTGCTGCTCGTGCTTCCCGGCCCTAACTCAGGCTGGGTAAGGTTAATGTGAGGCGGGTAGCTTGTCACCGAATGAAGGGTGAAATCCCCGTCATGAAAGACAAGAAACCTTTGCAGACATGCAGTTGGCCCCTGCCAGCAAAAGCATGATACATTTCAAGGATCAAGGAAAAGATTTGCAATAGCTATCCCGGCCCTAACTCAGGCTAGGTGAGGTTAATGTGAGGCAGGTAGCTTGTCACCGAATGAAGGGTAAAATCCCCGTCATGAAACACAAGAAACCTTTGCAGACATGCAGTTGGCCCCTGCCAGCAAAAGCATGATACATTTCAAGGATCAAGGAAAAGATTTGCAACGGCTAGTTGGCGGCACATTTTACGCAACTTACTTCTCTGCTTGTAATATCATGGAGGTGTTACTATCCCGGAGTTCTATTATACAGGGAGTATTGAAATTATATACATAGCAGTGTGAGGACTTACTTCTCTGCTTGTAATATCATGGAGGTGTTAAGTACTATCCCGGAGTTCTATTATACAGGGAGTATTGAAATTATATACATAGCAGTGTGAGGACTTACTTCTCTGCTTGTAATATCATGGAGGTGTTAAGGTAAAACACCTACTCACCGTCTTCGTACCGAAAATCGGCATTTTTTTATTTAAGCGCCAAAAATAAGGAAACGTGCCATTTTTGAGAACCCCTGATAATTTTAAATGATTTTTCAGACGATTTGTGTTTAACTTCTCATACATCAAAATCAGCTGATGTTTGTAAACATTGATTAGATTCAAAATGGCAAAAGTCAAGAGGAAGTCAAAAGCTAGAGAAAACACTCTAAACCTACTTTTTCTTTTTTTTTTAGTAGAAAATTCTTTCTACTTAAGTAATGGAAAATGTAAAAAAATATTAGATTGAAAAAGACTGAAGGTAGGTAGGTAGGTAGGTACATAGGTACTTAAGGGTAGTAGGTATTAAAGAAAAAAATGTAGATTAGAAACTGATGATTTTCCAAAGTTTTAAGCCTGAGATTGCACTTTCTTTTTGGAAAAAAAGGTCTAAAATACTACCTACCCTCAGTAATCTAGAAAGAAATTCGAGTACAATAATGTAGTTACCTACTTACTTACCTACCTACATACCTTTATTTGTAGGTATAATGTACCTACCTTTGTATAATAGTTCCTAGTAATAGACTACCATTAGCACAGGCTCCTGCTATCTGTGTTGCATCACTTGACCACACTAGATCATATACACTGCCAGTGTCAGGCTTGTCTAAGCTGTGAGACCACTGAAAACAAAGAGAAGTTTATAGGTGATTTAGTCAACTGCGGAACTCAGAAAAATGTCCCTGGCGAGAGAAGCCCCTAAAGGTCCAAACGGGCTGAATGTCTAATCAGACATTTTCCTTTTGGTGTTGAGCAGTTTTGCTGAATTTCATTGAAATTGCACGAAGCGTTCGAGAGGTACAAAATCTTCGAGTTGAAAATTTTATATCTATTTAAAACCCTTTGCGCTTAAAATGTTGCTAGATTTTGATCTAGAGAATTCTAGAGTTTCTTGGGGTGCGGTATCTGTTGATTTATCAAACAAATGAATTACTTAAATATCGGTAGGAAATTTTAGAAAAGTTCATAACTCACCCCTACTTTATCACAAAGTCTGAGCGTGTTGTAAGATCCAACAGCGAACATGTCGCCCCCTCCGCTAACACTAACGGAGGTTTTTAGGTCTCTACAACGGAGAACCGACCATCGACCTCCGCCTAACCAGAGTAAAGAGTGGGAAGTTTGGGGTGAAAAGTCGTAGGTAGGTACTTAAAGGCTTATTCCTACTTGTCGTGAGTTTTATCCGATTTTCTTCTTTCAGAGTGTCCTAGGGGCAATGAAAGTCAAATGAGTGTTCCCACTTACGCACGACACGATTTTTTTCCAAACGACAAATGGAAACGGGCCTTACCTGAAATCTCATCAGGTTGTAATATAGTATTGGAGTTATGTGTCTCTATCATTTCCTCCTTTGTCTCATTTTCCTCTAGCATAGAATTCTTAATCTGATCGATAATATTCCTGTTAAATTTGAGATTTGAAACTTTTTTTTTAATATGTAGTCAGCCTAGTTATCTTTGAGGATAGCGCGTCTGCCTTGTAAGCGCTAGGCCGCGGGGTCAATTCCCGCCCGGGTTGGATTTTATCCTAAACGGAAACTGTTCGTTCTCGGAACGGCTAGCTTCCTCCTATCCTATCTTCCTTCTCTCTTCGATTTCGGAACGATAGCAGTTACAGTTCCATCCATCAAATCTCTTTAAGAAAATAAAGTCTTCAAATAAGTTTCTATTTTACCTAGCTTATGACATCTTCTATTGCTTCCTTTAGTAGACACCATGGATAAGTATAGATCTCTATTCTTATCTATGAACGCTACATGTCTCTCTTGCAGAGATCCTGTTTGATTAACAGCTAGCTGCGTTATCTCGTGAGAGTGAGAGAGAGGGGCAGTCACGTTAGACGAAGATGAAGAGCTGATGTCGAATATATGAATCACTGGAAACGGAAAGACAATATAAAGGTTTACAGTGAAAGAAAATTTCAGTGGTTGAGTGGAAGGCCTACTAACTTTAGGAGAATCCTGCCCCAGACATGAGGGGGGGGGATAATAAAAACTACGGTAGACTCTGGATTTGGAGCTTGGTAGTTGGTGTAGCTAAAGCGCGGAACGACACTTGTGACAAACATTTATGCTAAACGATTTTTCTTATGTTAACAGTTAAAAAGGTTATCTACCTCTCACTTTTTTTAAAAACCCAGCACATCCGGGTTGAGTGTTAGTGCTTTTAACCATTCAGCCATAGAGTTCTGGTAAATTAGGAAAAATAAAGGGAATTTAGCTAAAAAGAAATCAATAAACTTATTCTAGATCTTACTTACATTTGTAAAGTTTAAAAAGCTAGGTACTATTCCCCACACTGGTGCTATGGTGCTTCACAAAGTTACCGAGTCTTTGATAAAGGCATATTCAACTGTTGCCTAGCAACCACATTGGTACAAAACATAACACCATTGGTAAATAGACAATATCCTGAGTGATTAAAAGCCAATTTTTCCAAGTAGATGAGAGAATAAAGCAGTAGAATAATTACCTGCAGGAGAATACTTCGTCTGGTCCATTCCAATCAACACAGGAAACAACATCCTTCTGTTCCGGATGTTTTGTCAATGAAATTTTAAACTTCATCGGGGCAGTTCTGAAGATTTGTGATCCCTCTCGAGTTAGAATAAAAGGAATTGACTTCTCTACAAGGCAGTAGGCAAGTCAGTCTATCAGAAAGAAAGGGATTTTCTCTCTAGTTATCACTTATCAAGATTTCAGCCTTATCACAGAATCAGTTATCAGAAAAATTCAAATTTCAACTTTTCATAAAAAAATCAACGAGCACAAAAAGAGTGGTTGCGCTGTTGCCTCTGTTAGTCACCATTGTTGCCAGATTGGATTTTTTTTTTTTTCGAAATAAAGCAGTTCCCATTTCCCAAAATGTGGCAAAATTTTATTTTTTATAACCCACTTTTATCATGGTTATTACTAACATGACTACTACTCGTGTGGGGTTGTTTTCTGGTCCTCCATCGGGCGCCTTCCTGGGTCGCGGATAAGGGAAAGTCTTCTAGATATGGGTGATACTGGCAAAATCAAATAGTCAGGGCGGACCAAAACCACAGTACCGTAGTGTCTGCACCCAGAATGGGCGGCTGAAATATACACTGAGGGTCTTACTACCTCATCAGTTATACCCTCGTTATCCTTCGGGATAACCTCCCTAATTTTTTTCTTTACTACATTCATGATGGAAACACACCCTCGAATTTTAACTACCCCAGGTGGTACCCAATCCACCCTCATCCCTGATGAGGCAAGTTAGGCCTATGGAGTCTGGGGAGCCTACAACATCGTGTAAAAAGAAAAATTTAACCTGCGACTATCAATATGCAGAGAGAAGAGCGGATCATTTTTTTCGTGGTCCCCAGTTGACCAAAACGCAAAAAAAAACCCAGTACCCACTTTATTTGTATAATGTACCTACCTTTGTATAATAGTTCCTAGTAATAGACTACCATTAGCACAGGCTCCTGCTATCTGTGTTGCATCATTTGACCACACTAGATCATATACACTGCCAGTATCAGGCTTGTCTAAGCTGTGAGACCACTGAAAACAAAGAGAAGTTTATTGGTGATTTAGTCAACTGCAGAACTCAGAAAAATGTCCCTGGCGAGAGAAGCTCCTAAAGGTCCAAACGGGCTGAATGTCTAATGAAACATTTTCCTTTTGGTGTTGAGCAGTTTTGCTGAATCTCATTGAAATTGGACGAACCGTTCGAGAGTTATTGTGGAACAAACAAAGAAACAACACACAAACAAGATAGGTACAAAATCTTCGAGTTGAAAATTTTATATCTATTTAAAACCCTTTGCACTTAAAATGTTGCTAGATTTTGATCTAGAGTTTCTTGGGGTGCGGTATCTGTTGATTTATCAAACAAATGAATTACTTACTTAAATATAGGTAGGTACGAAATTTTAGAAAAGTTCATAACTCACCCCTACTTTATCACAAAGTCTGAGCGTGTTGTAAGATCCAACAGCGAACATGTCGCCCCCTGGTGCCCAAGCTAGAGAACTAATAGGATGATCATGTGTTAGACTTGAATATAATTGACGTCCGTCTGTATCCCACACCTGAAATAAGTGTATATATATATATTTTTTGATTGGATAATTTGGTATTGTCTGTAACATATGAACTTGATCCGTGTATTCTCATGTATAGTACATAATATATGTCAAGATCAAATTAGCACTTGTCTATAATAGGCGAGTTTCTGTATATCCCCATCAAACGACATGATAGATTCTGCTGATTTCAATTCATCCAGATCCCCCAGTCCAAATATAACAGAACCATTGTCTCCTATATCTGAGGTTGTGTAGTGATTCAACTCTGGGGACTGATGTGAAGATTGTGAAGAACTGCGTGGGACTAGACTGTACACACTTGATGAATTGCTCCCAGTGTCATCTGTTGATGAAAACATTATAGAATCAAATAGGTACTCCATAATAAAAGAACGCTACCCGCTAACGCTAATGGAGGTTTTTTTAGGCCTCCACAACGGAGAACCAACCATCGACCTCCGCCTAACCAGAGTAAAAAGTGCGAAGTTTAGAGTGAAAAGTCGTAGGTACTTAAAGGCTTATTCCTACTTGTCGTGAGTTTTATCCGATTTCTTTTCTTTTTTTTTTTTTTTTTTTTTTTGTGGGTTCTGACTGCGTGGGACTAGACTGTACACACTTGATGCATTGCTCCCAGTGTCATCTGTTGATGAAAACATTATAGAATCAAATAGGTACTCCATAATAAAAGAACGCTACTCGCTAACACTAACGGAGTTTTTTTTAGGCCTCCACAACGGAGAACTGACCATCGACCCCCGCCTAACCAGAGTAAAGAGTGCGAAGTTTGAAGTGAAAAGTCGTAGGTACTTAAAGGCTTATTCCTACTTGTCGTGAGTTTTATCCGATTTTCTTCTTTTTTTTTTCTTTCAGAGTGTCCTAGGGGCAATGAAAGTCAAATGAGTGTTCCCACTTACGCACGACACGATTTTTTCCAAACGACAAATGGAAACGGGCCTTACCTGAAATCTCATCAGGTTGTAATACAGTATTGGAGTTATTTGTCTCTATCATTTCCTCCTTTGTCTCATTTTCCTCTAGCATAGAATTCTTAATCTGATCGATAATATTCCTGTTGAGCGTAAACTGCAGAGGTCTTATTGTCTCGAAATCCAAGAGAGAAAGGACAAGATAGGAGAAAGCCAGCCATTCTGAGAACGAACCTTATCCCTTCAGGATTAATTTCGCCGGGGCGGGAATCGAACCCGCAACCTAGCGCTTACAAAGTAGACGTGCTACCCTCCAAGCTAACTAGGCTGGCTAATCAATATTTTGAATGAATTAGGTAAACAGAATTTGTTCGAATAAATGAGATAGGTACAGTTTTACTAAGTTTCATCGGAAAATTCACGGTTTTACATACATATCTGGTTAGAATAAAATCGCCACGGATGACAATCGAACCCGCGATTGAAGCAGACGCGCTGACTGAAAAAAGTACGAGTTGGGTTTCAAACAAAACTTGCCTTGTATTTGCAATCTTCACCTCCTGATAGTATAAGATCAGTACTAGAACACCAGGCTACTTTCAATATGAGGCCATCATGAGCTTGCCACTGAAATCAAATGGAAGAAAAATATGGAAAAACTTTAGTTGCATATTAAATAACCTCTGAGTGGGTAGGTATCACACGAGGCTTGCACGCCGGAGGTCCTGGGTTTGATTCCCGGAGAGGTCGATTTTTTTTTTTGGCTCTGTGCTTGAAGTTTGGGGTGCACTCAGCCTCATGAGGACAACTGAGTAGATACTTTAATCAAGTAGCAACCAGTGGTGGCACATCTTACCAGTGTAAAATAATGATACCTATGAGTAAAGTTAATAGGTACATAGTCAAGTAGTCTCTACAACTCTTACCTTGGTAGCTTTGTTATTAGGAGATAGTGGTTTGATAACAAGAGACTTGGCCTGTGTAAGTAGAACCTTGTTAGAATCTGGAGACCATGCTGCAGAGTATACGGGAGGACCTCAAACAAACCGAAGGAAAAAAACAAACTAAAAAAATATTGACTTACATTCAAAGTTCTGCATAGACTAAGTGCTTGTGGCCATGAGTGAGATGCAGCATATGAATGCAGTACACTAATATAAGGTGATATGGGATAGTTAATAACTGTACCATCATATCTTCGAATAGTAAGGTGATTCTTGACGAAACGGAGGACCTCCGGATATGAGAGTAGTTCTAAGTAATCCATTCCGAGACCATATCTTGACTTGCCCATCTTCACCCGCTGTGGAGACACATTCATCATTCATAACTCACACTAGATTATTAATATCTTGAACTTGGCAATGGCATGTTGTTTGGCATGGCATGTTATTAAATCCACCAAAAATAAAGAATACCTAATCCAAGAGTTTTTTTTTATCTATAGGTAATAATTTTGGTGTACCTACCTACTTATAATGATTTTTGTGACACCTTGGAATTCACAGATTTTATTATTCATTTAATCTATCAAAATAAAAATAAAACAATAAAACAAACCTTTGAAGAATGAGCTCTACATCCAAGAGTTTTTAGTTATCTATAGGTAATAATTTTGGTGTACCTACCTACTTATAATGATTTTTGTGACACATTGGAATTCACAGAATTTATTATTCATTTAATCTATCAAAATAAAAATAAAACAAACCTTTGTAGAATGAGCTCTACAAGTGCAGCCTAGCTGGTGATAAAATGATAGGTTGATGTAGTGCATGAGTTTATAGTTGATACACAGTGCTCCTATGTATGTAGTTTACCAGTTAGTATTCCTGCCCCATCATGACTCCATCTTCCAACCAGAGTAGCTCCGTTGTCAATATGGGCAAATTTTTCCTCCATGAGAGTCTTCTAAAATTTTAAGTTCAAGTTGATGGCAATTTACATCGGATAAATGGCAACTCTAGCTTACGAGCGCGGAGCGTTTAGCAAAAAAACAAACACTCCAAGGAAAACACACACAGGATTTGAGTGAGATTTTTGACTCTTATCTTCAGATATTGAGGGATGTGAAATTGAGAATAGACCCTTGCATTCAGGGATTGTTACCGCTTACAGTTTGAGTTGTGCAAGTATGGTATCCACAGTCTGAAGGCCTTCATCTGATCTGGCTAGACTACACTCAAGTTCTTGTTCCAGAGAATGAATGATGTCTTCTAATAGAGTAATGTCGTAGTGGGAAGGAGAGTTGAGTAACTTGTCAAATATTGGCTCCATCACATCACGACGTAGGTATCTGAGGGAATAGAATTCATTATTAAAGGATTTTATTAAAACAGAACCTGACGAAATTCAAGTAAAAAATAAATAAATAGGTTGGGGGGTTCGCGGGTTCGATTCCCGCCCGAGGCGGATTTTATCCTAAACGGATAAGGTTCGTTTCTCCTATCCTGTCTTTTCTCTTCACTTTCAAAACGATAAGTCCTTAGTAGTTACAGTTCCCTCTATCAAACCTGTTGAAAAATACACGGGCGTGCTTACAATAAATAGGTTGGGGGGTTCGTGGGTTCGATTCCCGCCCAAGGCGGGTTTTATCCTAAACACCTAAACGGATAAGGTTCGTTCCTCCTATCCTGTCTTTCTTTTCTCTTCACTTTCAAAACGATAAGTCCTTAGTAGTTACAGTTCCCTCTATCAAACCTGTTGAAAAATACACGGGCGTGCTTACTGGAACTTGGCCTGGATTAAATCATAGACATAGTACCTATGTAGCATAAGTTCCTTACCTGGGAATAGTGTCAGCCAGAATCCATCTGGCTCCTCTCTTCACTGTGTTCATATATTTGCCCAGCATTGGATTAAATCATAGGCATAGTATGTAGCATAAGTTCCTTACCTGGGAATAGTGTCAGCCAGAATCCATCTGGCTCCTCTCTTCACTGTGTTCATATATTTGCCCAGCAGAGTGCAGCACATGCTACCTGCTAACCCATACACATCCGTGTGATACGACCACTCTCTGCCTTCCTTCATCTCAGTACATTGGAAACCATCTGTAGTCACTACAGTGGAGAACGTGGTACCGGGGGGATACAAAGTCATGTCAATACTACGCCCGAAGTCTATCAGCTTCAGAGTGGGTAGTCCGGATCTCATCCTGGAAGAGAAGAAATTCATATTGTAAACCTTGCCCGTTCTATGTACGTGAATTGTGAAGATATGTACGTGAAGATCACGTAGAGGGGGATCGCCAAAATGGGTTGAACCCCTTTCTTGTGAAAAGACGACAAAGAACTTGCCTCAACAACAAGTCTTTCTACGTAAGGGACAGACAGAACTTTTTACAATTTCAATTCAATTCAATTTTATTTTGTACAAATATACAATTGTATGTGGTACAATGTTAAAACTAAAACTAAATCTATAATAATAAAATGACAACAGTGGAGAACGTGGTACCGGGGGGATACAAAGTCATGTCAATACTACGACCGAAGTCTATCAGCTTCAGAGTAGGTAGTCCGGATCTCATCCTGGAAGAGAAGAAATTCATATTGTAAACCTTGCCCGTTCTATGTACGTGAATTACGTGAAGATATGTACGTGAAGATCACGTAGAGGGGGATCGAACCCTTTTCTTGTGAAAAGACGACAAAGAACTCAAAGTTATGAATTAGGTAACTACAAAACTTATTACCTTTATATGATACAATGGAAAAACGTGTATCCATTGTATCATATAAAGGTAATAAGTTTTGTAGTTACCTAATTCATAACTTTATAACCTAGCTGGATGTTTTGTCAATGAAATTTTAAACTTCATCAGGGCAGTTCTGAAGATTTGTGAACCCTCTCGAGTTAGAATAAAAGGAATTGACTTCTCTACAAGGCAGTAGGCAAGTCAGTCTATCAGAAAGAAAGGGGTTTTCTCTCTAGTTATCACTTATCAAGATTTCAGCCTTATCACAGTCAGTTATCAGAAAAATTCAAATTTCAACTTTTCAAATTTTTCATGAAAAAATCAACGAGCACAAAAAGTGTGGTTGCCAGTTGCCTCTGTTAGTCACCATTGTTGCCAGATTGGATTTTCTTTTCGAAATAAAGCAGTTCCCAAAATGTGGCAAAATTTTATTTTTTATAACCCACTTTTATCATGGTTATTACTAACATGACTACTACTACCTCGTGTGGGATCCGGATCTCATCCTGGAAGAAAAGAAATTCATATTGTAAACCTTGCCCGTTCTATGTACGTGAAGATCACGTAGAGGGGGATCGCCAAAATGGGTTGAACCCTTTTCTTGTGAAAAGACGACAAAGAACTTGCCTCAACAACAAGTCTTTCTACGTAAGGGACAGACAGAACTTTTTACAACACTAACATTTTAGGGTTCTCAGTAAAACTTCATTTAAATAGATTCTAAAAACGACTACGTTCCCGAAGTCTATCAGCTTCACAGTGGGTAGTCCGGATCTCATCCTGGAAGAGAAGAAATTCATATTGTAAACCTTGCCCGTTCTATGTACGTGAAGATATGAATGTACGTCTTCTAGGAAAAAAATAAATAAAGGGAATGTCACAAAAGATCTAACCAGGTCGCAGTGACCAAGGGCGTTTATTAAAGCCGATGGCCCTACCTTTACCATTACCAATGTACGTGAAGATCACGTAGAGGGGGATCGCCAAAATGGGTTGAACCCTTTTCTTGTGAAAAGATGACAAAGAACTTGCCTCAACAACAAGTCTTTCTACGTAATAGACAGAACTTTTTACAACACTAACATTTTAGGGTTCTCAGTAAAATTTCATTTAAATAGATTCAAAAAACGACTACGTTCCCCTTCAATACTTACAGGTTACAGATGACAAAGTTGTCTGGTTTAACATCTCCATGTATAATATTGATCTTGACAAAGAACTTGCCTCAACAACAAGTCTTTCTACGTACTTAAGGGACAGACAGAACTTTTTACAACACTAACATTTTAGGGTTCTCAGTAAAACTTCATTTAAATAGATTCTAAAAACGACTACGTTCCCCTTCAATACTTACAGGTTACAGATGACAAAGTTGTCTGGTTTAACATCTCCATGTATAATATTGATCTTATACAACACTAACATTTTAGGGTTCTCAGTAAAACTTCATTTAAATAGATTCAAAAAAACGACTACGTTCCCCTTCAATACTTACAGGTTACAGATGACAAAGTTGTCTGGTTTAACATCTCCATGTATAATATTGATCTTCCCCTTAACAGAATACCTATTCCACTATTAAATTTGTCCTAGTAGGTTCTCAACAGAAAGATTAAAGACAGGTTTGAAGGTATTTATAGTGCACTCGGTCAAGTTCCTGCAACTAGTACGCCTGTGTGTCCTTAACAGAATACCTATTCCACTATTAAATTTGTCTTAGTAGGTTCTCAACAGAAAGATTAAAGACAGGTTTGAAGGTATTTATAGTGCACTCGGTCAAGTTCCTGTAACTAGTACGCCTGTGTATCTGTGAATGATCCTAGTAGGCTGCATCTTTGGTGACAATGTAAGTAAAAAGAAAAAATTAAAAGACACAGTTAAGTAAAAAAGTTTCTCTAATTACTGTGTCGGTTTTGGACAATATCCTACCTCAGGTACATGTATAGGTACACTAGATGGTACTAGATATCCATTGAGTACTCTAGATTCTTTCTTGTTAACGCCTGTGTATCTGTGAATGAACCCAGCAGGCTGCATCTTTGGTGACAATGTAAGTAAAAAGAAAAAATTAAAAGACTCAGTTAAGTAAAAAAGTTTCTCTAATTACTGTGTCTATTTTGGACAATATCCTACCTCAGGTACATGTATAGGTACACTAGATGGTACTAGATATCCATTGAGAACTCTAGATTCTTTCTTGTTAGACTTGATGACATCTCCAGGTGGCAAATTCTCCTTGTACTCGCGTCCTAGGGGTTGCCTATCCAAATTTTCTTGTTAGACTTGATGACATCTCCAGGTGGCAAATTCTCCTTGTACTCGCGTCCTAGGGGTTGCCTATCCAAATCAATTGTAGGGGCCACATAGGGTAAGGATAACAGTTGAGCTACTCGGGGCATGTTCTCACCATTCTCTTCATCAACTGGAACAATAGCAGGAATATTACATTAGAAGTAGATAGGTACCCATACAGCTACAAGTTTACTTTTCATCGAGCTCCATACCTACCTAATACATACTTCCTTTAATGCATGGATATTTTTTTTTTTTTTTTTTTAAATATTTTAATAGTTGAGCTACTCGGGGCATGTTCTCACCATTCTCTTCATCACCTGGAACAATAGCAGGAATATTACATTAGAAGTAGATACCCATAAAGCTACAAGTTTACTTTTCATCGAGCTCCATACCTAATACATACTTCCTTTATTGCATGGATTTTTTTTTTTTTTAGAATCAATATTCTAAGGAAAAATTTAAAATTACATAAAGAACCTTTCTAGCAATACTAGTAGGTAGTTCAGTGAGTTGTAGATCTCTCAGAGAAGAGGTCCACTAACGTCCAAAATCCAATAACCGAAACCAGGGTCGTATTTAGAAGCCATTCTGCTCCTTTACTGTGGATTGAACTCTGAAAATTTGGAGCATCCACAAAAATTTATAGCGATTCGCTCGTTCAACTTACCTAGAGGTGTTGCCAACTCTTCCTCCTCAGGAAGTAACACTGGTTTGGGTTGAGGTTGATTATCAGTTGTATTGAATGGAAGAGCAACTGCCCTATTCTCAACTGACTTGGTCTCTGAAATCATAATCAACGGATTAGGTGTTAACTTAAACCCACATTTGAACATGGACTAGTGCTTCATTAAACTCTCTATCAATATAAACCTTCACAAAGTTACGAAGACATCCATCAAGAAGCTTCATAAAACTGTTGAAATCGTTCAAAAATTGGGTTCTTGCGGGCCTACGTATGCTTGATTGGGGCCGAAATATGAGAGAATTCCTTTTAAAAAGCGTTGAAACTTTTTGGCAAATTTAGACTTTTTTGGCTCTATTTTGGCATACACAAGTGAGTATCTGATTCAAATCCTAAAGAAACTGAGAGGCAGAAAAGCCTGATTAAACTTTAACAATAATAAACAGAAAAGTTATAAAGCCCCATTATTACCTGCAGGAGGTTCGTCACAGAATATGGTGAATGGCGTGTTGGGTGGCAGAGCGGCAGTACTCCCAGGCTGCGAGTTACATGAGAGTTTATCACGTGGTATATCATCATCATTATCATCATCTGTATAGATCTCAACAAATGCCACTCCAAAGCAACTGCCATAGCTTGGGCTGATTGAGAGGCTGACAAAAAATGCTGACCCTGTGTGAAAATGGGAAAAGGCTAGGAAGAAGAATTAGTTTTCTCACCATCAGCTGATGTCAAGAGTAAGTCTTGTCCAGTACCAGACTTCTTATTGATCTTATGTAGAGCATGAATAGCTCTGGTCATTTCCAAGTTCAGCTTCAAACATGCTTGCAGTTTCAGAGATTGTCCCTGTAAATAAAACAATAATAAATAATTGAATAGGATGGCAAGTTAGAAACTGTGTTGGTGGAAATATCTGTCCATAGAATTTATATGAAAATTCATTACAAAAGCTGGCGCGAATGCAAGTTAGATCTGTCCATAGAATTTATATGAAAATTCATTACAAAAGCTGGCGCGAATGAAATGAAAATCGTAGTTATTTTGAGGCTATTTTCATTTTCTCTCACGTCTCTTCAACTTTTTTTCTCCTTTTTTTTGTCAGCTATGAATTGAACACATTGAATACAGACTCTACACTTACCATCTTGATCTTATACATGGTCATGTTGAAAGAAGAGATGAGAGCTACATAGGGAAAAGAGTTGAGAGAATGGAAGTGAGGGGAAGAAAAGGTGGAAAGATTGTGTGAATCAAGAGTTGAGAATTGATCAGGACATGAGGTACCTACACAATACAAGAAACGCCGACCTGACTAGGAAGAAGAAGTTGAGAATCTAAATTGAACATACCAGTGGCGATGTTACGGCAAGGTGAAGGGCTGGACCACATATCCTGCACTAGTTTCATAGCTTCCTTAGTATTGACAGTATAGTTCATAGTAACACCAGATATATCTAGACGTGGCTCCAGGGATGGTTTCACATCTTTATCACGAGGTAGAGGGGAGGCGAGAACTCTCCGTGACTCCGTGCCTGGTGTCTTCACTCCTGTAAGATAATAGAGGGGTTCAGTGAACTGTAGACTACCGATATCTAATGAGCAAATGTGCTTTATTTATGGCCGGATCCACAAAGTGAGTTTAAAATCCATTTTAGTTACACTCTTGGATTAAGCAATCTGAAGTTGGATGTCACCCTAAAAAAAGTGTTGAACTTTTCGCCAAATTCCATGCAATAACAAACGTATAGACAAACTCGAGATCGGATCGTCGAGTTAAAGAATTTACTTCATTCATTTACTACTTACTTACCTTTAGTCTTGCTAATGGCTGGAGATTTCCACATATCATCCAGTAAACTATACACATTCCTGTTGGACTCTTCATCTTCTAATACACCTTGTAGTTGTAAGTTACATGATACGTCATCTTTTAAAGGTCAAAAATTCAATTTTAATCAGTCGTAAAAACGGGATTTTTTTTTTTCCACTCGAAGTTGAAGGGTTTCAAATTTACCAGTATTTTTCAAATCAATTTATTTAGCTTGAGGTCAGACGGAAAAAAATAGTATAACTTTATTTTTAAGCTCATTTACGTGAAAGTTGCATACAAATCATTAACTTACCGAAGCTGGCGTGAGAGTTGACTTTGGATTAATTAAGCACTAACTTGATAAGCCCATCAATTATTAAGCACTAACTTGTTAAGCAAATTAATTAAGCACTAACTTGATAAGCCCATCAATTAATTAGCAGTAACTTGATAAGCCCATCAATTTATTAGCAGTAACTTGATAAGCGCACATCTGTCTGTGACCGAGTAGTAAAGAGCAGTGAGCACCTTTCTGTCATCACAAATTGGGTTGTGACTTGTGATGTACAAAATTATAGGTAACAACATATTTTTACACGAAAAATGTACTACTTATGTAGCCATATCTATTATTCTAATGCCAGAATGAGACAGAAATTCCCTCTACTTACTATTGTTCATAAATGAAGAGTAACAGCCAACACATACCTTGTCCGAGGTATCAAAGAGTCCTAGCTTCTTGGCGGAATCATCCTTGACTATGGCGGATGAACACAAGGATCGCGAGGTGTGCAGTGACGAACTACTTTTCCTCTCCAAACTCTCATCCTCACTAGTAGAGAATGTCAGGTGCAGAGGATCGGGACCATCATACGTTCGGATTTGAAGCTCAAATTCCCTGGAAGATAAACAAATGGCAGTAAATAAGTAGGTAAGTATTTCAATATTTATTAAATCTACCTAGATGTTCTGTAATATTCTGTCTTGACTCTTGCACTTTTGCAAAGTGTGAGATATATAGTGCAAAAATTTCTTATCAGGCCCAAGGTCAGGCCCAAGTTTTTGATAGTAATGTTACAAAACTTCACAATTTACAATATATTCATATCACAGCAGCTAGGCATTATAGTAATTATTCAACAATAATTAAGTATCTAAAAAATATGTTTTACATACTCTTAGCTTTGTGAGGAAAAGCCAAGAAGCTGGGCCCTATTCCATGAAAGACTCAAAACTCCTAACTCTTCACTCCATGCACAGAATAAGAGTTGTACCTTTTGATAATATTTTGAGAGCACATGAGGTAAAAAGGTAAGGTGGCATAAAGCCTGATGGGACTTTGGCTTTTTCAGAAGATACCTTGACCCTACACACAACTTCATAAATGTAAAAATTGTATGAGACCAGTACTTAGAGACTTACATATTTAATAACCAGGCTCACATATCTTGGATCTTGTTTATACAGTTCAATGTTTTTGAAAGCTACCAAGGTTTCTTCGAGGAAAGGAATAATATTGGTCTCAGGACCAAGACAAGGATAACTCTGTTCTAATGGATCTTGTTTATACTGTTCAATGTTTTTGAAAGCTACCAAGGTTTCTTCGAGGAAAGGAATAATATTGGTCTCAGGACCAAGACAAGGATAACTCTGTTCTAATAATAAGAGTTGTACCTTTTGATAATATTTTGAGCACATGAGGTAAAAAGGTAAGGTGGCATAAAGCCTGATGGGACTTTGGCTTTTTCAGAAGATACCTTGACCCTACACACAACTTCATAAATGTAAAAATTGTATGAGACCAGTAGAGACTTACATATTTAATAACCAGGCTCACATATCTAGGATCTTGTTTATACTGTTCAATGTTTTTGAAAGCTACCAAGGTTTCTTCAAGGAAAGGAATAATATTGGTCTCAGGACCAAGACAAGGATAACTCTGTTCTAACCATTGAACGTAATCAAACCGAAGCTGCAGAGGATAGTATATGCGTATTCACGTCGGATCTATGGTTTACTGTGTTTGAATTTTTATTGATGTGGAAAGCTTCAAGGATTTTTCTTACATAGTAAACTATAGATCCGACGTGAATAATACCCTACACATATACCAGAACCTCATTGATACCATATAATTTTCCTCACTTCTACTCCTGCTGTAATAGAGTCAACATCTATCTTGGTCTGAAGATGATGTCCTGAGTGACATCGAAAGCTCACCAATTTAAAACATCTTAATCGACATTGTCTTGATAAGAATATTTTATTTTATTTTTATCTGATTTTAATTTTTAAATATTTCTTACGATTATTAAAAACAATAAATATATCTATCTTACCCATTGATTTCACAAGTGCCAGTAGGATAAGTTCCAGTCTTGTTTCTCATATTGATGAAAGGCGTGGAGGATGGGAGTACAAAGGTTTCTTACGATTTTAAAAACAATAAATAATTATATATGTTACCCATTGATTTCACAAGTGCCAGTAGGATAAGTTCCAGTCTTGTTTCTCATATTGATGAAAGGCGTGGAGGATGGGAGTACAAAGTTGAAGGCGCGTGTATTACATGTCATGTCTGACATTTCTTCTTCCTCATCCATTTCCTCTCCCTGGAATCATCATAATATTCCATTTGTATTAGTAAGTATGTCCTTAACAGAATACCTATTCCACTATTAAATTTGTCTTAGTAGGTTCTCAACAGAAAGATTAAAGACAGGTTTGAAGGTATCAGAATACCTATTCCACTATTAAATTTGTCTTAGTAGGTTCTCAACAGAAAGATTAAAGACAGGTTTGAAGGTATTTTAGATTTAGACTGTCAGCCTAAAACAAGATATCCCATCATGCTAACATTTCCCATTATCTTACCTCTGACTTGCGATACATAGGTTTAGCTTTATCATTGGCGCAAGGTATACACACTGGTATCTCTTCAGTCCACCATTCACTCGTATAAGTACTGCTTTATTTAGATTTAGACCGTCAGCCTAAAACAAGATATCCCATCATGCAAACATTTCTCATTATCTTACCTCTGACTTGCGATACATAGGTTTAGCTTTATCATTGGCGCAAGGTATACACACTGGTATCTCTTCAGTCCACAGGGCAGCTTTATTACTAGGCTGAGTAGTCTGAGAGGATCTGGACTTGTTAGTCCGGTACTGAACAGCCCTTAGTTCTTCCAGTTGAACCTCCTTGTTACCTCCAATGTAGATCTGAAAGAGAGAATAATGACAATTGAAATTAAATAATATACCTACGAAAGAAATTGGTATTTTCAATCAAGTCTTCAGGGGCCCGTAGAGGTTTTTTTAAAGAAATTATTTCTTTGCCATACCTTACGAAAGATTTTTAAGAAATACCTTTATAAAATTTGGCAAACACTTGAATTTTGGGGCTCGTCCATCTCAAAGTTTGACAATTTTTACAGTTTACTGAACAACTGATGCTTCCTGCATTTACCTGATGTTTCCTATACATGGGACGTTTCTTCTTATCCTCTGGTTCCATGATAAACACAGGAATATCATCATCTGGTGATGGTTTCTTGCGATGTTGAGATGCCCTCACTTCTTCCAACTGAACTTCCTTGTTATTTCCAATGTAGATCTGAAATATGTATTTAATTTTTGAGTTTGAACTTGATCTTACAAAGGACAGTCTAATTAGCTTGGGATCGCAGCTGTTTTGTAAGCGCTAGGTTTTAGATTTATATGACATGTTCTATAAAGGATAAAAGTAGCTCTATATATGAATGTCGATGCTTTATAAGTGCTAGGTCGCGGGTTCGACTCCCGCCCGGGGCGAGCTTTATCCTAAACAGAGAGGTTCGCTCTCGGAATGACTGACTTTCTCCTATCCTGTGCTCCTCTCTTCGATTTCGCGACGATAAAACTTCCGTGGTTACAGTTCCCTCTATCAAACCTCTAAGAAAAATAGTTGGACTTGTGTGTCTAGTCTAACAAAAACCGCTTTAGTATACATATAGAACTGATAGTGAGCTCCCTTTTGCAAACTTTTATCAAGTTTTGTGGTTGTTTGTGTACCTGAATTCCTGACGGGTAAATCGGCTAATAGATTTAGTGCTCACTCATGTTGTCTGTCTTCCCACTGTATCATTTGTGAGTGTTCCCTGCTCCGTTCCCCCGCTATCCACTTTATCCCTCATAGCAAATGGGTGTATTGTGTTTCGGCTGTAAGATTTCCCTGTGGAAATCAGAGGAGCATTTTCCCACACACGAGGTAAAATGCATCGCATATTTTCAAAATCCCTTTCCTTTCTATCCCTCTGTATCTACTCAATTGAACTATTTGCACTCTCTCCCTTTTCCTCCCTATTCTCTTGTCCCTCCCTCTTCATTTCTCCCACCCTTTCTCGCTTTCATGAAGATATGTAATGAAGTACTTTCAACTCTTGTGAACTTAGGTACATTCTCAATTGGAAAAGTTTTTTGTATTTGTAACTGTTTTAGGTACAGATATTTGTAACTGTTGGATATTTGTAAAAAGTTCAAAGTTCTGGAGATTCTTGACAATTCTTTTGCACAGTTCACTGTAACTATATACTACTGTTTTACACTTTGCAGTTTACTATCACTAGATTCCTAAACTTCGAGTAATCGGAGTAATAACTAACTTATGTCCGGGTCCACAACTGCGGAGTTAGGGGAATAAATGTAAATGCAATTTCTTTGTGTTATTATGTCACAACTTTGGTGCTCACTGCAGCAAATATGTTGGGGTGGGCAGGATAGCTGAAGCTTGGCTGGAGAGGATAGATGGAGCTGGAGGAGAAGAGATAGATAGGGTTAGTTGAGGACGAGGGGAATGAAGAAGAGAAGGAGGAGGAGAAGAAGAAGAAGGAGAGGGAGGAGGAAAAGAAGAAAGAGAGGGAGGAGGAAGAGGAGTAGGAGGAGAAGAAGGAGGAGGCGGAGAAGAAGGAGGATGTGAAGGAGAAGATGTAGAAGTAGGAGAAGGTGGAGGAATAGGAGAGGGAGGAGGAAGAGAAGAAAGAGAGGGAGGAGGAGGTGGAGACGAAGATGGAAAAGGAGGAGGAGGAAGAGAAGGAAGAGGAGAAGAAGGAGGAGGATGGTTTACACGGCACGTTGGGGGGTCTAGGACTGCGATGGCGGAGGGGGTTTGTGGCTGTCTCCCCTATTGTTATTCCAATGAACAGGATAACAACAGACAAGTGGATGGAAATCGGGAGAAGAGCTTCCTCTGGGTTTTTCCTCGGGAAATTATTCACTTGTATTGTTTGTTACCGCAAAACGGCAGCGCCGTCGTTTCAACAGGTGGAAGGGTACTCTATTGAATTTCAATAACTCATGAGCTCTCAGATTGAACAGCTATTGAAAATATTTTAAAATCCCCCAAGAGTTGGCTTGGAATTTTCATTTTCCTTGTCCTCTGTTTGAGTGTTAAGCTCATAAGCTGTGTCCACACATAGTCGACGCCGCGCCGTCGATCGACGTCGACTAAAACCGTCCACACTGCCTCGAACACTTAAATTCATAGATTCAGCTCGTCGATTGACAGCGTCGATTATGTAGCTTTACACATGCACGCTTCTTAGGGAATGAGTTTCCTTATTTCCTTTGTTATCTTAGTTTATCTGACAAACTACGATTAATAACGTTGTCATATGCACGCGGTTCATCAAATGGCTTAAATCCAACGGCCCAATCTTCACGATTTAGTTTGTGCTGTTTGTGGTTGTGATTGTGACTCTGGGTTTCTGTGCTTACCTTACGTCTGTTTTTGCTGAGGAACGATCCTTTGTCATGGAATGTTTTGAAAGCTTCAGCTCTTTCCTAGTTCTAGTTCTTTCTGTACTTGTTTTCAATTGAGCCACTTTTCCCTCTAAAGAGTTTAAAGGATTTTCCTCGTTTCTATTCAGATTCTTATAAAAGGAAAATACGCAGTGGAATGCCCCCGTTTTGATGCTTTGATTGAAAATCCCTCTCATCGCTTCGAAAAAGGTGTATTGAAGGGTCTTTTTTTCCTTGTTGTTTCGTCTTGAGTTTTAAGGTCGTATTGGACTTATTGTCCTGAAAGCGAATAGAAGGAAGACAGGATAGGAGAAAACTAGCCGCTCCGATAAAAAACCTTATGGCCATAATTTGGTGACATTTTTTTTTTTTTTTTTTTTTTTTTTTTTTTTTTAAGGGTCCAGATACAGTTCGATAGAGGGAACTGTAACTTTCGAAACCGAAGAGAGAAGAAAGACAGGCTAGGGGAAAGTCAGTCGTTCTGAGAACAAGCATTATCCGTTTAGGAAAAGTTCGCCCGAGGCAAGAATCGAACCCGCGACCTAACGCTTACAAGGCAGACGTGCTACCTTCCAAGCTAATCGATAAAATGAAGAGCTCTCTGTTGGGAGATTCCTGCCACTTTAAATCTTCTTCTTTTACATTACTGCACCTTTTCCCAATCTAATTTGGTGTTAGCGTTGCCCTCCTTTATCCTACCCCTTCAATATTCAATGACTCTTTCCTTCTACATCCTTTTTTTTGCCACTTCAAATAAAGTGTTGAACCAAACCAAACGACCAAAGTTTACCTGGGTGTTTTGAGTGCACTACAGGGTCCAGGTGCCGGTGCTGGGGCTTCATCTTCATCAGTGAATATCTGGAACCCCGGGGTCTTGGGTGCATGGCTCTCCCCCTGATCATCCTCAGTAAATATCTTGAACGGTGTAATGGTGGGTACAGAGGGGGCAGATGGTTTCTTAATAGACACTGGCTTCTTGAAGGTGATGCCATCATCTGATGATTTAGTGGGAGTAGCTACAGGGAAGGAAACAGTTGAGTAAATTATTTAGGTAGGTAGGTCCAACATAGTTAGGTAATGGAAGTGTCGAGGAAGAACCAGGAGAGGAGACTACAGTGGTACGGTCATGTTGAAAGAAGAGATGAGAGCTACATAGGGAAAAGAGTTGAGAGAATGGAAGTGAGGGGGAGAGAAGGACGAGGGATTGTGTGAAATATGAATGTCGCTGCTTTATAAGCGCTAGGTCGCGGGTTCGACTCCCGCCAGGGGCGAACTTTATCCTAAACAGATGAGGATCGCTCTCGGAACGGCTGGCTTTCTCCTATCCTGTGCTCCTCTCTTCGATTTCGCGACGATAAAACTTCCGTGGTTACAGTTCCCTCTATCAAACCTCTAACAAAAAAAAAAATCTAATGGCATTCCTCTGATTAAAAATCCACCTCGTTTTTTCTCTATCTTCTGTAGATGGTTCTGATTGGATTACCTGTGATTTGGAGAACATGTTGACTCTGCTACTATCTTCAGGTTCTGATTCACACACAGGTATCGTATCTCCATGAGGTCTAGGTAGAAGACAAGTACCATACTTATCCTTCCTGTGTTTGGCAGCACGGAACTCTTCAACCTGTAGATCTGTCTTGCCCAGAAACACCTAGAGTTGAGGAGAACACAATTTATTAATCCCGTATCTAGTCAATTCACTAGGAACAGAATAGATGAGTAGAATTTAGTTTTAATTGCGCTTATGGCCCTTAGGGTTTCACGGAGTTTTAAAAAGCAAAATTTCCACAGTTGAAATCTACTTGCATAAAATTTTACATATACATTTGTGTGCAAGTACATTGCTTAGAATGGTGAAATCCTTACTTCTTAAGCGTCAAGAAACCCAAATAATAATGTTGGAATAATTTCTGTCCACCTGTTACGTTGACAGACTTGTTTTTGTCCTTTTTTTACAAGAAAACCGACCGACCGATTTTACATTTGTGTGCAAGTACATTGCTTAGAATGGTAAAAACCTTACTTCTTCTTAAGTGCCAAGAAACCCAAATAATAATGTTGGAATAATTTCTGTCCATCTTTTACGTTGACAGACTTGTTTTTGTCCCTTTTTTTACAAGAAAACAGACCGATTTTTGTTTCTTTTACAAAGAGAGAGGGGTGCAGAAAATAGACCTACCTTATTCTTACAGAACATATGTCGCTCCTTGCTACTCGCAGTAGTGTCAAACAGGGAGCTCACATGTTGCGAGGCGTCCACTACATCCATTTTCTTCGTCTGCAGTACCCTGCTACTCAGCTGTACTGATGGTTTATGTTGTTCCTCTTCACATCCCTCATCCACATGGATAGGAAAGCTAGGAGGTGCTGGATATGATGGGATGGGCGTGGCAAACTTCTTGGTCTTTTTCTGTTGGAGGAGAGAAATGTGAAGAGATTAGTGTTATTGGGGAAAAGGAGAGAAATTGATAGAAATTAGAAATCTTAACAATCGTAGAGAAAACATTTTTTTTCTTTTTTGCTAACTGATAGGTACTTCTGATACTTATATTTATAGATAGGCCTGCAATGTAAGGGCCAGATATTCTGAACAGATAAGTTTTTATTTCCGAATGGCTGGCGGCTTCTTTCTATCCTGTCCTCCTTCTCTCTTCCATTTCCGAACAATAAGACCTCGATTTTTTTTTTTATCTCTAAAAGTCCAGATGGTTTGTAAAATGCAGCAAGAAACGGCTCTGGAAGTAGGTATGTTTTATCTGTATTCCGAAATTACTATGACAGACTTAGGAAGTCGGTAGAACAGGGGGAAACCCCGCACAGCTAAAAATGTCTCAATTACAGAGCCTCGGAACCAACAGTTTATCATTTCAATAAGTTACCTTTGTCCATACACCAGGAAGCTCAGTGTTCTCCTTATGCATGGTCTCAGCTTTGATTTTGAAGTGAGCATTCTGTAATGAGGGTTCCTTGACATAATATTAATTAAACAGTAACTTGATAAGCCCATCCATTATTAAGCAGTAACTTGATAGCACTAACTTGTTAAGCAAATTAATTAAGCAGTACCTTGATAAGCCCATCCATTATCAAGCAGTAACTTGATAAGCCCATCAATTATTAAGCACTAACTTGTTAAGCAAATTAATTAAGCAGTAACTTGATAAGCCCATCAATTAATTAGCAGTAAATTGATAAGCGCACATCTGTCTGTGACCGAGTGGTAAAGAGCAGTGAGCACCTTTCTGTCATCACAAATTGGGTTGTGACTTGTGATGTACAAAATTATAGGTAACATATTTTTACACGAAAAATGTACTACTTATGTAGCCATATCTATTATTCTAATGCCAGAATGAGACAGAAATTCCCT
>NW_007378526.1:56969-104489 GCF_000475195.1 Diaphorina citri
CTATTCTCCAATGGTTTCTTATCTCCCTGTTGTTGCATACGCCCTGCACCCCCCATCTTAAGTCTTGTCATCCCAGGTACAACCTTCTTCAGTTTGCCCAATACTTGTCGCTCGGGTTGCTTCTGAGTAGCGACCGGTTGCTCCTCACTGGAAGGACTTCCATTCAGTAGTAGGCGACGACCTACGCTCATGTGAAATTGCCTGTAGGAATGAGTGAAATGATAGAATGAACCAGTAAGTTAGTTATAAATTTTAGCTATGTCACTTTTTTTTTAATTCAATCTTGTGAAGACAATAACATTGAGGAAATGTTTGAAATTCCAACAAAAAGGCAAGGCATAACCTTTCTTAGCGGAATGAGTGAAATGATAGAATGAACCAGTAAGTTAGTTATAAATTTTAGCTAAGTATGTCACTTTTTTTTTTTTAATTCAATCTTGTGAAGACAATAACATTGAGGAAATGTTTGAAATTCCAACAAAAAGGCAAGGCATAACCTTTCTTAGCATGGTTTACCAAATAAGAATTGAGATCAATCTGGTATACTTGGTAGCTTGGTACTGGTACCCAGTTCCAACCAGAATAGAATACAACTCCAATTTCGTAAAACACAGTCTTAAGGGGCTGTATCTGATATGCTGAGGGGAAAAAATAATAAAAATAGATTATGTCAAGAAGCTTACATCTGAGCTGCCTCCAAGTCTTCAATTTAATTAAGCAGTAACTTGATAAGCCCATCCATTATTAAGCAGTAACTTGATAAGCCCATCAATTGATTAGCACTAACTTGATAAGCCCATCAATTATTAAGCACTAACTTGTTAAGCAAATTAATTAAGCAGTAACTTGATAAGCCCATCAATTAATTAGCAGTAACTTGATAAGCCCATCAATTAATTAGCAGTAACTTGATAAGCGCACATCTGTCTGTGACCGAGTGGTAAGAGCAGTGAGCACCTTTCTGTCATCACAAATTGGGTTGTGACTTGTGTCACTTGTGATGTACAAAATTATAGAAAAACATATTTTTACACGAAAAATGTACTACTTATGTAGCCATATCATATCTATTATTGTAATGCCGCCCATTTATAATGCCAGAATGAGACAGAAATTCCCTTTACTATTGTTAATAAATGAAGAATAACAGCCAACATATACCTTGTCTGAGGTATCAAAGAGTCCTAGCTTCTTGGCGGAATCATCCTTGACTACGGCGGATGAACACAAGGATCGCGAGGTGTGCTAATAAATGAAGAGTAACAGCCAACACATACCTTGTCTGAGGTATCAAAGAGTCCTAGCTTCTTGGCGGAATCATCCTTGACTACGGCGGATGAACACAAGGATCGCGAGGTGTGCAGTGACGAACTACTTTTCCTCTCCAAACTCTCATCCTCACTAGTAGAGAATGTCAGGGCTTTGGTGTGAGATTTCTCATTGGGTTTATCAGTCTGAGGGCCGGTAGAGTCTTGGAAGGAGGATGTTCTAGGGACTGCTGGAGCGTTATCATCGGAATAGATTGTGAATGATGTTTTAGCCGGGCCTGATTTCGTATCATCGGAATAGACAGTAAATGAGGTCTTAGCTGGGCCTGGCTTCGTGTCATCGCTATAGACAGTAAATGAAGTTTTAACGAGCGCCTTGTCTGAATAGATGGGAAAGGAAAGTTTAGCAGAGTCAACATCATCGTTATAGACGGAAAACGAAGCTTTGGCCGCCGGTTTTGATTTGGAGTCATCAAATGAAGTTTTGAAATGATAGAATGAACCAGTAAGTTAGTTATAAATTTTAGCTATGTGACTTTTTTTTTTTAATTCAATCTTGTGAAGACAATAGCATTGAGGAAATGTTTGAAATTCCAACAAAAAGGCAAGGCATAACCTTTCTTAGCATGGTTTACCAAATCAGAATTGAGATCAATCTAGGTATACTTGGTACCCAGTTCCAACCAGAATAGAATGCAACTCCAATTTCGTAAAACACAGTCTTAAAGGGCTGTATCTGATATGCTGAGGGGGAAAAATAATAAAAACAGATTATGTTAAGAAGCTTACATCTGAGCTGCCTCCAAGTCTTCAATAGGTTCAGCATGTGCATTGAGTCCCAATTGAAACACATGATTGGCCTGTTTAATATCATTGTGAGCATCTAGTACCTCTGCCCATGCCTTGTAAAACATAGCAAGCTTAGTACCGATATTCTCACTGTAAACCAGGTTGTAGATCTCCAGGGGGTTTGGTTGAGTGCCAATCTGTGGAGGGAAAAAAAGGACATTATTGGTTTGGTTTATTTATTAGACATCCTATGTCCACAAAGTAGGCAAAAATTGAGTCAGATGAGTCAACAATAATTCCAGGGGGTTTGGTTGAGTGCCAATCTGTGGAGGGAAAAAAGGACATTATTGGTTTGGTTTATTTATTAGACATCCTATGTCCACAAAGTAGGCAAAAATTGAGTCAGATGAGTCAACAATAAGGCGCCTTGTCTGAATAGATGGGGAAGGGAAGTTTAGCAGAGTCAACATCATCGTTATAGACGGAAAACGAAGCTTTGGCCGCCGGTTTTGATTTGGAGTCATCAAATGAAGTTTTGGCCGGAGCAGAATCAATTTCATCGGTATACACGGCAAATGATGATTTTGCAGGAACTGTGTCCATGTCGTCAAATAAGGAAGGTACTCGTGATACTCGGGGGTCACAGTTGGTAGCTTTAGGTTTGGTTGTAGAGTGAGGAGGAACTGTTGGGGATTTCCTAGCCTTCCGATAGAGAGCAGCACGAACCTAAGCAGAATCAATTTCATCGGTATACACGGTAAATGATGATTTTGCAGGAACTGTGTCCATGTCGTCAAATAAGGAAGGTACTCGTGATACTCGGGGATCACAGTTGGTAGCTTTAGGTTTGGTTGTAGAGTGAGGAGGAACTGTTGGGGATTTCCTAGCCTTCCGATAGAGAGCAGCACGAACCTCCTCCAGCTGAACCTCTTTGTTATTCCCGATGTAGATCTGAAAATAAAACCAAGTGAGTTTTAAGTTTTAACTTGAACATTTTGTATTTAGTTAGGTAATCTGTAAGGCAGTCTGTCTGCATTTAATTTCTCTGTATGTCTGTCTGTTCCCCGATAACTCTCGAACAATTTGTCTAATTTTGATAAAATTCAGCAAATATGTTCAACACATAAACGAAATTTGCTCCGTAGATTTTGGGCCTAGTCCGGCCTTTGAGAGCCCCGTCCGTAACTACTAGTAATTTTGAGTATTGGATGTTCTTCAAATGCGTATAACATTCACTCGTATAAGTACTGCTTTATTTAGATTTAGACTGTCAGCCATCAAGTAAAATCTTCAAAATAACATAATTCATTCATCTACATACTCCCTCTGTCTTTTGAGTTCTTGTTGCTGTTGGAAGTTGCTGTTCAATTGAAGAACTGTCGACAGTTTTGCTGTTTTCCTTCCGTGTAGCAAAGGTTGCACATTTTCTTTAGAAAGGTCCAATACATCGGAAGCATCCATGGTTGCTATTCTATTCAAATTCCATATAACTCTGAAAGATATAAACAAAGTAAGGTACTTGTGCAGAAGTCACGTCCGTAAAATATTGCTACCAAAGGAACTGGCACAAATGAGCAGTGACCAGTGTTATTATAGGGTTAGGTTAAATGCAAGAAGGAGTTTTCACAATTAGAGCAGTGATTAAGTAGTGTTATTATAGGGTTAGGTAAAATACAAAAAGGAGCTTTTCTTTTCCACAGACGTGACTTCTGCATAGTTACCAAAATGTAAACTATCCTCAAGAAATGTACCTAGTTAACTCCTTCATAGCTTACAATTAATTAGTAAAAATATTGCTACCAAAGGAACTGGCACAAATGAGCAGTGACCAGTGTTATTATAGGGTTAGGTTAAATGCAAGAAGGAGTTTTCACAATTAGAGCAGTGATTAGTGTTATTATAGGGTTACGTAAAATACAAAAAGGAGCTTTTCTTTTCCACGGACGTGACTTCTGCATAGTTACCAAAATGTAAACTATCCTCAAGAAATGTACCTAGTTAACTCCTTCATAGCTTACAATTAATTAGTATTACATCAGATAGATACATAGGTAGCTGTGGGAGCTTTGTGTAGGTACAGTCTCTTTTGAGATTCAGTGGCTATGGCACTCAATGCCATACAAAAACTAACACAGTTTGTACATGTTGATGTTTACTATCAAACTGTAGTACTGGAATGAGTGGAATGTTCCAAATACCTACCAAGTATTGTCATGTTTACTCAAACAATTTTTTTCGAACTTTTGTGGTTTCATTAAAAGAATTTGAATATGTAGGTACCTACCTACAAAAAAAACCCTTTTATACAACAAAATGAAGCTTACCTTTTTAACAAATCAAACCTCACAGTCCGCTTGAGGGCTTCTTTTCCTACATGTTAAGGCACTCAATGCCATACAAAAACTAACACAGTTTGTACATGTTGATGTTTACTATCAAACTGTAGTACTGGAATGTTCCTAATACCTACCAAGTATTGTCATGTTTACTCAAACAAACTTTTTCGAACTTTTGTGGTTTCATTAAAAGAATTTGAATTTGTAGGTACAAAAAAACCCTTTTATACAACAAAATGAAGCTTACCTTTTTAACAAATCAAACCTCACAGTCCGCTTGAGGGCTTCTTTTCCTACATGAAACTGAAACTGTAACGAACTTTGAAATAAAAGTAACAAAGGTGAAATGGACAGGTGCAAGAGCAATAGATGTCAAAATAATTCAAAAATCAAATGCCGCTTTGGCGTTTACCAAAGAACAGAAATTACAGAAACAGAAAGCTCAAAGTTCAATACCTAGTTCAACTATTCAAAAATTCAAACAGAAAAACCGACAACGACATTTTGAATTTTTTTACGAAAGTTGTAAATGTAAACAAACAATGGAGTGAGTCAGTTACACAAGGGGCTGTATATATTTTAGATTAGAAGTAGATACCCATACAGCTACAAGTTTACTTTTCATCGAGCTCCATACCTAATACATACTTCCTTCATTGCATATATTTTTTTTTTAGAATCAATATTCTAAGGAAAAAAAATTAAAATTACATAAAAAAACCTTTCTAGCAATACTAGTAGGTAGTTCAGTGAGTTGTAGATCTCTCAGAGAAGAGGTCCACTAACGTCCAAAATCCAATAACCGAAACCAGGGCCGTATGTAGGAGCCCCGGACTTTCATTCTGCTCCTTTACTGTGGATTGAACTCTGAAAATTTGGAGCATCCACAAAAATTTATACTTAGCAATTCGTTCGTTCAACTTACCTAGAGGTGTTGCCAACTCTTCCTCCTCAGGAAGTAACACTGGTTTGGGTTGATGTTGATTCTCAGTTGTATTGAATGGAAGAGCAACTGCCCTATTCTCAACTGACTTGGTCTCTGAAATCATAATCAACGGATTAGGTGTTAACTTAAACCCACATTTGAACATGGACAAGTGCTTCATTAAACTCTCTATCAATATAAACCTTCACAAAGTTAGGAAGACATCCATCAAGAAGCTTCATAAAACTGTTGAAATCGATCGAAAATTGGGTTCTTACGGACCTACGTAGGCTTGATTGGGGCCGAAATATGAGAGAATTCCTTTTAAAAAGCGTTGAAACTTTTTGGCAAATTTAGACTTTCTTGGCTATCGAAAATTGGGTTCTTGCGGGCCTACGTAGGCTTGATTGGGGCCGAAATATGAGAGAATTCCTTTTAAAAAGCGTTGAAACTTTTTGGCAAATTTAGACTTTCTTGGCTCTATTTTGGCATACACAAGTGAGTATCTGATTCAAATCCTAAAGAAACTGAGAGGCAGAAAAATAGTCTAATTAGCTTGGGCTTGCAGCTGTTTTGTAAGCGCTAGGTTTTAGATTTATATGACATGTTCTATGAAGGAAAAAAGTAGCTCTATATATGAATGTCGATGCTTTATAAGCGCTGGGTCGCGGGTTCGACTCCCGCCCGAGGCGAACTTTATCCTAAACAGATGAGGATCGCTCTCGGAACGGCTGACTTTCTCCTATCCTGTCCTCCTCTCTTCGATTTCGCGACGATAAAACTTCCGTGGTTACAGTTCCCTCTATCCAACCTCTAAGAAAAAAAATCTAATGGCATTCCTCTGATTAATAATCCACCTCGTTTTTTCTCTATCTTCTGTAGATGGTTCTGATTGGATTACCTGTGATTTGGAGAACATGTTGACTCTGCTACTATCTAGCAGAAAAGCCTGATTAAACTTTAACAGTAATAGACAGAAAAGTTATAAAGCCCCATTACCTGCAGGAGGTTCGTCACAGAATATGGTGAATGGCGTGTTGGGTGGCAGAGTGGCAGTACTCCCAGGCTGCGAGTTACATGAGAGTTTATCACGTGGTATATCATCATCATTATCATCATCTGTATAGATCTCAAACATTGGAGTCTTTACTGGAACTACAGGTTGAGGTAACTCTGAGTTAGTCCCAGGTAACTAGTACGCCTGTGTATCTGTGAATGAACCCAGCAGGCTGCATCTTTGGTGACAATGAAAGTAAAAAGAAAAAATTAAAAGACACAGTTAAGTAAAAAAGTTTCTCTAATTACTGTCTATTTTGGACAATATCCTACCTCAGGTACATGTATAGGTACACTAGATGGTACTAGATATCCATTGAGTACTCTAGATTCTTTCGGCAGAAAAACCTGATTAAACTTTAACAATAATAGACAGAAAAGTTATAAAGCCTCATTACCTGCAGGAGGTTCGTCACAGAATATGGTGAATGGCGTGTTGGGTGGCAGAGCGGCAGTACTCCCAGGCTGCGAGTTACATGAGAAAAAAAATCTAATGGCATTCCTCGGATTAATAATTCACCTCGTTTTTTCTCTATCTTCTGTAGATGGTTCTGATTGGATTACCTGTGATTTGGAGAACATGTTGACTCTGCTACTATCTTCAGGTTCTGGTTCACACACAGGTATCGTATCTCCATGAGGTTTAGGTAGAAGACAAGTACCATACTTGTCCTTCCTGTGTTTGGCAGCACGGAACTCTTCAAACTGTAGATCTGTCTTGCCCAGAAACACCTAGAGTTGAGGAGAACACAATTTATTAATCCCGTACCTAGCTACCTAGTCAATTCACTAGGAACAGAATAGATCAGTAGAATTTAGTTTTAATTGCGCTTATGGCCCTTAGGGTATCACGGAGTTTTAAAAAGCAAAATTTCCACAGTTGAAATCTACTTGCATAAAATTTTACATATGTGTGCAAGTACATTGCTCAGAATGGTGAAATCCTTACTTCTTAAGCGTCAAGAAACCCAAATAAATATGTTGGAATAATTTCTGTCCACCTGTTACGTTGACAGACTTGTTTTTGTCCTTTTTTTACAAGAAAACCGACCGACCGATTTTTTTCTTCTTCTTCTTTTCTTATACAAAGAGAGACGGGTGCTGAAAATAGCATAGGCTACATAAACCTACCTTATTCTTACAGAACATATGTCGCTCCTTGCTACTCGCAGTAGTGTCAAACAGGGAGCTCACATGTTGCGAGGCGTCCACTCTTCCGAAACCGAAGAGAGAAGAAAGACAGGCTAGGAGAAAGTCAATCGTTCCGAGAACAAGCATTATCCGTGTAGGAAAAGTTCGCCCGAGGCAAGAATCGAACCCGCAACCTAGCGCTTACAAGGCAGACGTGCTACCTTCCAAGCTAATCGATAAAATGAAGAGCTCTGTTGGGAGATTCCCAAATCTTCTTCTTTTACTGCACCTTTTCCCAATCTAATTTGGGGTCAGCGTTGCCTTCCTTTATCTTACACCTCCAATATTCAATTACTCCTTCCTTCTCCATCCTTTTTTTTGCCACTTTGTTGAACCAAACCAAACGACCAAAGTTTACCTGGGTGTTTTGAGTGCACTACAGGGTCCAGGTGGCGGTGCTGGGGCTTCATCTTCAGAAGGTGGAAAGATTGTGTGAATCAAGACTTGAGAATTGATCAGGACATGAGGTACCTACACAATACAAGAAACGCCGACCTGACTAGGAAGAAGAAGTTGAGAATCTAAATTGAACGGCGTCCACTACATCCATTTTCTTCGTCTGCAGTACCCTGCTACTCAGCTGTACTGATGGTTTATGTTGTTCCTCTTCACATCCCTCATCCACATGGATAGGAAAGCTAGGAGGTGCTGGATATGATGGGATGGGCGTGGCAAACTTCTTGGTCTTTTTCTGTTGGAGGAGAGAAATGTGAAAAGATTAGTGTTATTGGGGAAAAGGAGAGAAATTGATAGAAATTAGAAATCTTAACAATCGTAGAGAAAACATTTTTTTTCTTTTTTGCAGGTCCAACATAGTTAGGTAACCGAAGTGTCGAGGAAGAACCAGGAGAGGAGACTACAGTGGTATGGACATGTTGAAAGAAGAGATGAGAGCTACATAGGGAAAAGAGTTGAGAGAATGGAAGTGAGGGGGAGAGAAGGTGGAAAAAATGAAAATCGTAGTTATTTTGAGGCTATTTTCTTTTTCTCTCACGTCTCTTCAACTTTTTTTTTCTCCTTTTTTTGTCACCTATGAATTGAACACATTGAATACAGACTCTACACTTACCATCTTGATCTTATACATATTGACAAGATCGAGCAGGTTTCCATACTTGGCCCAGGGTGATGCTAATACACTGGAGTTCTTAAACACGTAGATGTGATGTGGTAGAACATAGTAGTGTAGACATGGGGAATGAGGCTTGAGTCTATTCTCAATCTCCTTACAGATGTACCACTCCCAGACACAGGCAGGTCGCTGTACCTTGAGTGCAACCTTGTCTCCATCAGTAGACACTTTGCCCATGAGTACCCTAGCGTAGGCGCCCTTCCCCAACTCCTTCAGTATTGTATACTCACTACTCCCTGTAACATACAAGTTTCCAAATATCCAAATCTGAGGTAAATTATCTTTTAAAGGTCAAAAATTCAATTTTAATCAGTCGTAAAAAGGGTTTTTTTTTTTCTTCACTCGAAGTTGAAGGGTTTCAAAATTTACCAGTATTTTTCAAATCAATTTTATTTAGCTTGAGGTCAGACGGATAAGAATAGTATAACTTTATTTTTAAGCTCATTTACGTGAAAGTTGCATACAAATCATTAACTTACCGAAGCTGGCGTGAGAGTTCACTTTGAGTGGATGCAGTTCACTGAAGAAACACTCATAGCCTACACGATGTCTGGCCAGGGGGAATTGTACTTTCTGACTGAGTAACTCGTCTATCAGCTTCTCATCAAATGGATCTATCTTGTTCAGATCTAAATCTGCCACACTCTCCTCTAAACCGCTCACTGGGGGATAGAATGGGAATTCAATTAGATTAATACTTGGACCTCTAAATTAGAAATTTAGTTAAATTAGTATATCAAACCTTCCTCTAGAAATCTTTATTACTTACTGGACAGAAAATGGGAATTAAGTTAAAATCAGCTTCTCATCAAATAAATCTATCTTTTTTTTTTCTTTTTTTTTTCTGCATGGGTGCATACAGGCATACTGCTGCGATAGGTACCTGCATATAGAACTTTGTTTAGATTTAGGTTTATTTTTTAGTAATATAAGTTTTAGTTCTAAGGCGTAGATTTAAGAAAATTGTGAACACCGAAAGGTAAAAAATACAATAAAATATATATATAAAAGCCGTGACCTCTTTATTCCATAAATTGTCTATTGGGTTCACCATAATTTTCAAATAGTTTGTCCGATTTCTTTGAGTTTGGCCCAAGAAAAGCAAAGTTTCTCATTAGATGTTGGGTTTGGGTCCAATGGATCCTAGAGGCTAGAGCGCTATTTTTCGTAGAGAATTTTGCTGTTCACTTCGCTACCAGTAATCTCACCTCCATTCTGTTCATAGATAGGATGCAATGTATGCGGTTTCTTCTCACAGCTGTTGAAGTAAGAGTTAAGAGAATCTTAATTACTTACTGGAAAGAAAATGGGAATTAAGTTAAAAACCTTGACCTCTTTATTCCATAAATATTGTCTATTGGGTTCACCATAATTTTCAAATAGTTTGTCCGATTTCTTTGAGTTTGGGCCAAGAAAAGCAAAGTTTCCCATTAGATGTTGGGTCCAATGGACCCTAGAGGCTAGAGGGCTCTATTTCGTAGAGAATTTTGCAGTTCACTTCCCTACCAGTAATCTCACCTCCATTCTGTTCATAGATAGGATGCAATGTATGCGGTTTCTTCTCACAGCTGTTGAAGTAAGAGTTAAGAGTACCCAGACACCCGGAACCTGAGCTACCAGATGATGAAGAGCTCTTCTCCTTGCTAGCTTCCAGAATGATGGACAGGTTCTGAGTCTCACATTGTGTCTTGTTATATTGAGGAGCGGGTGTTGAACTTTTCGCCAAATTCCATGCAATAAACAAACGTATAGACAAACTCGAGATCGGATCGTCGAGTTAAAGAATTTACTACTTACCTTTAGTCTTGCTAATGGCTGGAGACTTCCACATATCATCCAGTAAACTATACACATTCCTGTTGGACTCTTCGTCTTCTAATACACCTTGTAGTTGTAAGTTACATGATACGTTCTTTTTTGCTAACTGATAGGTACTTCTGATACTTATATTTATAGATAGGCCTGCAATGTAAGGGCCAGATATTCTGAACAGATAAGTTTTTATTTCCGAATGGCTGGCGGCTTCTTTCTATCCTGTCCTCCTTCTCTCTTCCATTTCCGAACAATAAGACCTCGATTTTTTTTTTTATCTCTAAAAGTCCAGATGGTTTGTAAAAAGATTACAACATCGGATTGAAACATCTAGATTGAAATATTATGGACACATCAGAAGAATGAATCAAGAAAGAATACCAAACAAATACTTCGGAATGGAAATAGAAGGAACAAGGAAAAGAGGAAGACCAAGAATAAGATGGAAAGATAATTATGATTAACCAAAGATATTGGAAAGATGTCAATCTGTAGGGGGGAAAATCCAAATTCAAAATTTCTCTTTGAATTTCCCTGTTTCAGTTCACAATTCAGTAACAGCTGGCAGCACTGGCTGTGTTTTGTGTTTCTGTTTAGTTTAGTTAAATCATTTACTTTTTTCTGATAAGTTGATAAGAGTTTACAGTTTAAAAGACACATACCGTTTTTCGTTATTTTATTTTTTCTTTTATATTTCTCATTTATTATTTTACTGTGTTAAGTTGAAAATTGAAAACCGATTATGAACACAAATCAATAGCCAGCAACAATACGTTGAATAGGTACACCGGTTCACAATAGATATATCACTGAAGTTAAGGAACGAAGCGCGTGGTTAGAATCCGGATGGGTGAAGATTTGGGCTATCGCGTGATGCTGGCTTCTCCCGGGCCGAAGGGTGAAGTTAATGCAGGCGAGTAGCTGAGAAGATCTGAAAGTCCTAATACATACAAGGTCTCATAGAGCAGGGCGAAAAACCAGACATAGGTACCTACCTATCGGAGGGACCTATAGGTACTACCTTCTTGACTTTTTTGAATCAATAATCTCTATTTTGATTATGATTAGGTTATTAGGGATGAAACGGAAAATTTCTATTGGAGCCGGAGTTAGGGTTAAAATTAAAACCCGTTTTTATGTCTCACTTTAGAGATTTCTTCATAGAATCCACTGGTTATTCACGTCCTTGTGGTATACCATACAAAGGAACAGTGTTGTCAATCTGCAGGGGGGAAAATCCAAATTCAAAATTTCTCTTTGAATTTCCCTGTTTCACACTTCAGTAACAGCTGGCAGCACTGGCTGTGTTTTGTGTTTGTGTTTAGTTAAACCATTTACTTTTTTCTGATAAGTTGATATGTTGATAAGAGTTTATAGTTTACAGTTGTATAAGAGAAAACACATATAAGACACATACCGTTTTTCGTTATTTTATTTTTTCTTTTATATTTCTCATTTATTATTTTACTGTGTTAAGTTGAAAATTGAAAACCGAAATTCTCTCAGTGTCCGTATTTTCCTAATTTTTATTAAATCCAGTGTTTTATTAGGATTCCACCAAAGGACCAAAGTGTTTTATCATGTGTAGTGTGTGTTGGAGTTTTACTCTGAACAGGCAAATTAGCCTGATATGAAATAATGAACTCCCTACCTTAGTTACTTACCTTCTCAGCTAGTTATAGGTGCAACACAAATGTCAACTACTCTTCTATAGGTAAGATATACCGCTTGGCACTACAGAGTAGACTCCTGGTTTCATGATGTTATTCCGTATCCAAACTGTCTTTCAATATGAGTCTGAAGCCCTTATTAGATTACAATATTCCAGTAGACTCCTGGTTTCATGATGTTATTCCGTATCCAAACTGTCTTTCAATATGAGTCTGAAGCCCTTATTAGATTACAATATTCCCCTTGGCACTACAGACTCCTGGTTTCATGATGTTATTCCGTATCCAAACTGTCTTTCAATATGAGTCTGAAGCCCTTATTAGATTACAATATTCCCAGACCTATTAGCTTGAAGAGTAGTGCATCTGCTTTGAAAGTGCTGGGTTGTGGGTTCAAATCCCACCCAGAGCAAACTTGATACTGAAGAAATAAAGTTCTAGGACCAGCTGGCTTTCTCCTATATCTGGTTTTCTCTCTTCCATTTCAGGACTATAACACCTACATTGTTACAGTTCCCTCTATCAAAGGTGGATTCTTTTGATGATGATACCCCAGACAATGTCTTAACACTTTTTTTTTTAATATGATTAAACGTATAACATACAGGGTTAACACAAATACTTTGTAAGAACTATGAAGGTCGGATTTTATCCTAAACAGATAAGGTTCGTTCTCAAAACGGCTGGTTTTCTCCTATCTGTATTACTACTGTCTTTGCCAGCCTAGTTAGATAGGAAGGTACCGCGCCTGCCTTGTAAGTGCTAGGTTGAGGTTTAGATTCCCGCGCCGGGGCGGATTTTATTTAAATGATTATTCTGTAGACCCCTCTAGCCCCAATCAAGGTGAACATTATTTATTGAGAAAATGTTATTTAGGTGTTGGATATGTTTGCCAAATTTGGGAAAAATGAGATTAACCATTTGAGCATTTGAACAAATAACTCTTTTCTTCTGCAGACCCTCTCACCCACCAATCAGGCCTAAATGAACATTACACAAAACTCACATTGTTCAGTAATAATGAAAATTCCATTAGATGAAAGGCTTCTTAGTCACTCTCTTGTGCTGAGATTACATCTCACAAAAGAAATTTTTTCGTGAAAAGAATTCATGAGATAACACACAAAACAAGAGTCAGCAGTTAAAATTCCTACAAACTCTTAATCAAGTTGTACAGAAAAAAAGTTTGTGGGTCAAATTTAATTTTAATAATTTTTGGGTGTGTGTTTTACCCCTAAAGTTTCTGGAATTTAGCCCATATTTAGTGACTTAAATCTTGAACTTTTTTTTTTTTTTTTTTTTCCCCGTTTTGTTTGTGCTGAGATTACATCTCACAAAAGAATTTTTTTTGTGAAAAGAATTCATGAGATAACACACAAAACAAGAGCCAGCAGTTAAAATTCCTACAAACTCTTAATCAAGTTGTACAGAAAAAAGTTTGTAGGTCAAATTTAATTTTACTAATTTTTGGGTGTGTGTTTTACCCCTAAAGTTTCTGGAATTCAGCCCAGGTTTTTGTATAGCGGTCACATGTAACTGCACAATATCCACTTCAGCTGGGGCTTGATGAACATAGAGTCTTCAGCCCATATTTATTGACTTAAATCTTGAACTTTTTTTTTTCTTGATCCCGTTTTGTCCAACAGTTGTACCTGGTTGCTATGGATGGCTCATACTATGGAACCCTTCATCACCGTCCACCCAAAGAGAAGTGTGCCTACTTCAATAAGACCACAGCTAACATCTTCATCACTGCATATGAGGGAATCCCTCAGAATCTTCTTCTCAATGTTATAGCATGGCTGGTGAGTGAAAAATCTATTATCAATATCTAGACATAAATACCTTGCTTGGATTTTTTTTTTTTCCCAAGGACCTAGGTATAAGGGTTTTACTTACTTGAGCATTTATTAATTCCTTTGATTTGAAACTTATCCTATGAATGGGCTTTTTTTTGCCATTTTTGATATGTTTGCCAAATTTGGGAAAAAAAGATAAACCATTTGAGCATTTGAACAAATAACTCTTTTTTTCTGCAGACCCTCTCACCCACCAATCAGGCCTAAATGAACATTACAAAGTTAAAACACAAAACTCACATTGTTCAGTTATAATGAAAATCCATTAGATGAAAGGCTTCTTAGTCACTCTCTTGTGTTGAGATTACATCTCACAAAAGAATTTTTTTCGTGAAAAGAATTCATGAGATAACACACAAAACAAGAGCCAGCAGTTAAAATTCCTACCAACTCTTAATCAAGTTGTACAGAAAAAAAGTTTGTGGGTCAAATTTAATTTTAATAATTTTTGGGTGTGTTACCCCTAAATTTTCTGGAATTTAGCCCATATTTAGTGACTTAAATCTTGAACTTTTTTTTTTTTCTTCTTGACCCCGTTTTGTCCAACAGTTGTACCTGGTTGCTATGGATGGCTCATACTATGGAACCCTTCATCATCGTCCACCCAAAGAGAAGTGTGCTATTTAGTGACTTAAATCTTGGACTTTTTTTTTTCTTGATCCCGTTTTGTCCAACAGTTGTACCTGGTTGCTATGGATGGCTCATACTATGGAACCCTTCATCATCGTCCACCCAAAGAGAAGTGTGCCTACTTCAATAAGACCACAGCTAACATCTTCATCACTGCATACGAGGGAATCCCTCAGAATCTTCTTCTCAACGTTATAGCATGGCTGGTGAGTGAAAAATCTATTATTAATACCTAGACATAAATACCTACCTTGCTTGGATTTTTTTTTTTCAAGGACCTAGGTATAAGGGTTTTACTTGATCATTTATTAATTCCTTTGATTTGAAACTTATCCTATGAATGGGCTTTTTTTTGCCATTTTTTATTGCCTCTCCTGGGGTTCAAACTGCAGTCCCCTCAGTTGTGAATCCAATGACTATGTAACAGAACTGCACAACTGGGACTGTTAGTTAAGCCAAACCCAACATAAAAAAAAAGGAAAAAAACTCTGTCTGTCTATAGGTATTCCAGTTAAGCCAAACTCAACATGAAAAATCTGGTGTAAACATCACACAACTTTCCTTATCCTGTTGAATGATGCTAATTTTGGGTGTTCTTGTTCCTATACCCTAGCTTTTACAATATCTCTAACCATTTAGTTGGTATAGCTGAAATCCAACAAAAAGCGGTCAAAATACCGCCAACCGCAGCACCTATCTCAACCAAACGTTGCGATCACTGAAGTTAAGGAACCTACATATTAAATCAGGACCCTAGTCTCATAGAAAACAACCAGACTTTTAGAGATCGATTATGATTCCAAGAGGTTTTGTAAATTGTTGACCTGCCACAAACAGAACGACATAGGATATGTATGTAAGACCTTGATTATTACAGTTCCCTCAGATCAAACCTCTTCTTCTTCTTTTTTTTTTCAATAAGTTACCTTTGTCCATACACCAGGAAGCTCAGTGTTCTCCTTATGCATGGTCTCAGCTTTGATTTTGAAGTGAGCATTGATGAGCAAATGTGCTTTATTTATGGTCGGATCGGATCCACAAAGTGAGTTTAAAATCCATTTTAGTCACACTCTTGGATTAAGCAATCTGAAGTTGGATGTCACCCTAAAAAAAGTGTTGAACTTTTCGCCAAATTCCATGCAATAAACAAACGTAATCAGGACCCTAGTCTCATAGAAAACAACCAGACTTTTATAGATCGATTATGGTGGAGAGGTTTTGTAAATAGTCGACCTGCCACAAACAGAACGACTTAGGATATGTATGTAAGACCTTGATTATTACAGTTCCCTCAGATCAAACCTCTTCTTTTTCAATAAGTTACCTTTGTCCATACACCAGGAAGCTCAGTGTTCTCCTTATGCATGGTCTCAGCTTTGATTTTGAAGTGAGCATTCTGTAGTGAGGGTTCCTTGACATAGTTGTTTTCGTCTTCAGTTGGATCCTGTCAAACATATAAGATACAGGGTTAACACAAATACCTTGTAAGAACTATGAAGGTCGGATTTTATCCTAAACAGATAAGGTTCGTTCTCAAAACGGCTGGTTTTTTCCTATCTGTATTACTACTCTCTTTGCCAGCCTAGTTAGATAGGAAGGTACCGCGCCTGCCTTGTAAGCGCTAGGTTGAGGTTTAGATTCCCGCGCCAGGGCGGATTTTATCCTTTCTTCTTTATTATGTATATACGTATTTAACAAGCATTATCAGTATCACCCTTTTAATAGCCAAGATTATTGCAACTATTGTGCCTCACCGTTTCTACATATGCAAATTCAACTACAGTGGTGTTGAAGTTATCGTGATGGACTTAATTCTTATTGTGGACTTGATGGACAAATAAATAAATTTTACCCATCAACAAAAAGTGATCTATTGGGATCTACCTAGTATTCGTTCCCCATACAACCCAATAGGACCTGATTCTTCCCTTTTCCATGTGATCTCAATAGTCATGGCACATCGCACATGATCTACATGTGCCATGTTGTTACGTGTTGTCTCAGACGGTCACCCGTTTACCTTTTCGTGAATAACCGAGAAATGGATTTTCTATAGTGTCTTCTTTATTATGTACATTGCATATATACGTATTTAACGAGCATTATCATTATCACCCTTTTAATAGCCAAGATTATTGCAGCTATTGTGCCTCACCGTTTCTACATATGCAAATCCAACTACAGTGGTGTTGAAGTTATCGTGATGGACTTAATTCTTATTGTGGACTTGATGGACAAATAAATAAATAAGTCTTTTCTTCTTTATTATGTACATTGGATATATACGTATTTAACAAGCATTATCATTATCACCCTTTTAATAGCCAAGATTATTGCAGCTATTGTGCCTCACCGTTTCTACATATGCAAATCCAACTACAGTGGATCTGGCTGGGGGACCTAAAACAGGGAGCAGACCAATGTCTTGGTGTAGGACTATAAACAGGGATCAGAGTAGTCAAACCTTAACCAGGCTATTTAGCGGAATGTTACAAAGGAGTTTAGCATGCTTCAAAGGAAAAGGTCTTCATGATGGTTGACAGCGGTTCGAGACGGGTCAAGTCATCTAGGCTATAGACCAGTGCTTCTCAAAGTTGTTGTCACCGTGGCATACTTTTAAAGATACCTATGTATCTGTCCGCGGCTTCACATCTCTTGATCTCTATGTTTAGATTTAATCTCAGTTCAATTTAGGAATCTTTTTAATCCACGATAAGAATCTCTTGAATTCACTATACGACTATACCTAATAATACTCAACATAGGAATATCTTCAATCCACAGTATAGAAATCCGTGCCAACCGATGGCATGTATTATAGCTTCTTCGTTATGGCTTAACCGATGATCTAATCTAATACTATTGGTTCTAAAATACCTTGTACTCAACCACGTCAGAGTTGGAGATTCCGTATGCTAGTAATAAGATTTCCCGGTAGGACACACACGGGGCGTCATATTTTCGTAAGAAATGAGTTTTTCTCAAAATAAAATGATTAAGGCTCAGAGCATCAAGCAGAGGAAATCGACGATAGAACGTCACTGTACAACTGCTAAGAATTTTGATCATGGCGATTATTTCTAAATAAATAAGTAAATTTTACCCATCAACAAAAAGTGATCTATTGGGATCTACCTAGTATCCTAAATATATACAGCCCCTTGTTCGTTCCCCATACGTACAACCCAATAGGACCTGATTCTTCCCTTTTCCATGTGATCTCAATAGTCATGGCACATGAATCATGTGCCATGTTGTTACGTGTTGTCTCAGACGGTCACCCGTTTACCTTTTCGTGAATAACCGAGAAATGGATTTTCTATAGTCTCGTAAAACTTTGCTCAGGTCAATTCCCGCCCGGGCCGAACTTTATCCCAAATAGATAAGGTTCATATTGATAGACGTAACTTTGTGAAGATTCATCTTGAAAATAACTGTGAAGAGTAAAAGCTATTGTGTTCTTCTTTTCTAGATAAGGTTCATTTCTTCTATCCTGTCTTCCTTCGTTCTTTGCGTTCGGGACACTAAGACCTTAGCAGTTACAGTTCACTCTATCAAACAAAAACCCTTTGCCAGATATATATTGGAGTCTGTGTCTGAAAAATCTGCACCAATGGCGACGGAAGCTGAGGAAAGTAAAATCTATTAGGTAGCAGATAGCAGGTGTGAGAGTAAGAGTTTATGTTATGGTTGAGAGGTGATGCTAATCAGCAAACCAGAACCAGGACACAATCATCATATTGAGATTATTAAGAAGACGAAATATTTTCCTCTGTCTGATACCTTAGGTCCTTAGATGCCTATGATGTGGCGAGACCTCGTGAATTTTCAGTAGACATCAGCTATTTCCATCAACTATCACCTCTATTATACTAATGGTTCATTGAACTTTAAAACTCACTCGTCCTTATGTCCCTAGGGGCCTGCACATTAGACGGACCACGCCAGGTTAGTGTTTAGTCAAAAATTAGGTCCGGCGGACCAAATTTGTCACCCCATCCGGCCATTGATCCGGTCTATCTAATTGTCCAATCGATCTCAAAATCTTTATTTTTGAGTCAATCTTCATTGATTTATTTATCAGTCAAACAGAGCCCCTGACCATCACCCCTTTAGCCACGTCCCTGCTACCTTAGTAAGAAGGTGAAAGTGAGCTAGATCCTAGAATACCTAACCTCTAGATACCTAGAAGGAAACAAAACTTCGTGAAGAAAAAATATTTTTATTTGTGCCATTGCCATATAAAAACACAAGGTAACAAAATATTAAGGAGTTGTACCTAGGTCTTTTTAACTCAAAATTCCTGATGATTTTTCCTCCTCAATGCTTTTCCTAAAAAAATAATTATTTTCGAGTTTAATTTTACGAAAATTTGAAAGAATAAAATTTGGAACACACGTTCACATACATCTTATATTATAAGAACAAGATCCATTCACATTTCACAGTTCACACACTGATCGCTCTATCTCGAGAACCACAACACCTAGAAAGCTGAAATTTGGTAGGAATATTCCTTTTATGGTCTAGTGTGCAATTTTGCGATAATCTAAACCGATCCTGAGATATGATCAATTTTTGATCGCTCAAATCTCCATAAGAAATACACAAACATACAGACAGACAGAAATTTTTCTAATGTGATTTTTGAGATCGGGGATGCATAAGGAGTAAGATTACCTCAAAATTTCACGATTCTAAGCAATGTACAGAGAAATCTACAATTTTATTTATATAGATTATAGATAGTTAGATAGGTAAGTGAGTATTGATAGTTATACCCCCCCCCTTCTTAGCTTAGTTTGTATGACGTCATTATTCAATTACTACATTGACACTGCTGATATCTATGCCATCGCCATAACAGAGAAAACTTTCATTTGCTAAACTCCGCCCCTTGTTCTGCTTATTTCTGTTCTTACGTTTCTATTCTAAATACCTAGATATGTTATTTGTTATTTCTATTTTAATGCCAGGAGTATATCTGCTGAATGTTTTGTGAATTCGTGTTGAATAAGTGTTTGGTCGTGGATTCGATTTCCGCCCGGGATGGACTTTATTCTATCGTAAACAGTTAAGTTAAGGTTTGTTCTCGGAACGGCTGGATTTCTCCTATCCTGTCTTCCTTCTTTCTTTGCTTTTGGGACAATGGTACCTAGATATGTTATTTGTTATTTCTATTTTAATGCCAGGAGTATTTCTGCTGAATGTTTTGTGAATTCGTGTTGAATAAGTGTTTGGTCGTGGATTCGATTTCCGCCCGGGATGGAGTTTATCGTAAACAGTTAAGTTAAGGTTTGTTCTCGGAACGGCTGGATTTCTCCTATCCTGTCTTCCTTCTTTCTTTGCTTTTGGGACACCCCTTCACCCAACCCAAAGTTTGAGAGACCTACCAGATAATATTAGGTATTGTACCTAGGTACTTAACTGTAAAAATGTAAAAAGCAAACAGGTTTAGGTATGTTTAACACTTGTTCAATCCATGATTACTTATATTGTTTATCGTGTGACTTGTGAGTCATAGCAAATTCTTTGATTTGTTACTCATAATGATATTTATTGATAATGAAGGAATGGTATTGTACCTAGGTACTTAACTGTAAAAATGTAAAAAGCAAACAGGTTTAGGTATGTTTAACACTTGTTCAATCCATGATTACTTATATTGTTTATCGTGTGACTTGTGAGTCATAGCAAATTCTTTGATTTGTTACTCATAATGATATTTATTGATAATGAAGGAATTTATCATTCCTTTTCTTATCACCTAAGTAATGACGTCGGTTTATTCAAATGTAAATTCACTAATCAGGGAGTTAACACCTTAAGTAGAACCCGGGTCGCTTTTAGGGTGGTGGGGGGCCCGCGCTTCCCCCTCAGGCCTCAGGCTTGTTTCCCCCCCTCCGGTTAATTACATTTTAGGTAGAACCAGGGCCGTACTTAGAGGGAGCCGGCCCACTCTTCCCCTTCAGGATTGTTTTTGTCGTCGTCGTTCCCTGGTGAGTCACTTGTTCAGATTCTTGCTCCTCCCTTTATACGGGCCTAGGTAGACACAGACAGACGGACGGTATGGACGGATTAGGATGCAAATCTCATCTAGTGAAAACTTATAATTCACTTCGTTCGTTGAATGATTTACATTTTAGTTAGAACCAGGGCCGTACTTAGAGGGAGCCGGCCCACTCTTCTCCTTCAGGATTGTTTTTGTCGTCGTCGTTCCCTGGTGAGTCACTGTTCAGATTCTTGCTCCTCCCTTTATACGGGCCTAGCTAGACACAGACAGACGGACGGTATGGACGGATTAGGATGCAAATCTCATCTAGTGAAAACTTATAATTCACTTCGTTCGTTGAATGATGTGGCGTCACCATGAGATCACGATGGGAGACAACAAACACTGCATGAGAAAAGTTCTAAATTTAATTCTCCATGTTAATAAATGAAGCTATAGAATAGGAAGGTCACATTTGTATCTCAATGCTATGTCATCACTTTAGACGCCTCTCACTCTCACTAAATGCAGTCGAGTTGCAAATATACCTAGGTAGGTACATCATAGATTCATAGAAGATGCAGTTTTTTCTTTTCTTCTTTATTATGTACATTGGATATATACGTATTTAACTAGCATTATCATTATCACCCTTTTAATAGCCAAGATTATTGCAGCTATTGTGCCTCACCGTTTCTACATATGCAAATCCAACTAAAGTGTGGTGTTGAAGTTATCGTGATGGACTTAATTCTTATTGTGGACTTGATGGACAAATAAATAAATTTTACTCATCAACAAAAAGTGATCTACCTATGATTCATCCAGATGAATATGGCAGCAAGGAGTCATCGACCCAAAATGAAAGAACCAATCAGAATGCGAGAACTCCTTGCAAGATGAGGATTTTTATTAACTCATGACATCTTCAGGTACATACTTTTTTCAAATAATTTCGCCTGCGGCGCTGTGCTTGTGCTCTACTTCATTTTGCTCCTTTTAATGTTTCACCTTCAATTAGGAGAAAAAAAATGTGTAGGTATAATTATGTGCTCGTAAGAATGAGGTACCTACATACGCGAGTATGTCAAAAAATAATTCATAACGAGCGTACATACTTTTTTCAAGAATTTCACCTGCGGCGCTGTAGATTTGATGTTTGATTGGGCTGCGTTTGTGAAAGGTTGAACGGAAATTTCGGAAAATTTGTCTGCGGCGCGGCTTTGTAATTTATTTCGTTAATTTTGTGTGTTAAGTCTCAAAAATACATTAAAACTGATGAGCTTCGGGCACATAATTATGCTTTTTTAAAAATATTCTGAAGCTTGATTTCGAAAAAAAAAAAAACAAAAAAATCGCCTGCGGCGTTATGTAGATACTTTTGATTCAATTTCATAAGCGGAGGGGGGTTGATACCCTCTCTCACCAAGCCCTGGCTGAATGCGGCCCGCGCCCAAAATTTATGGTCCAATACGGCCCGCGGTCACTTTGAGTTTGTGCACCCCTGACCTATGTATAGTAAGGTAGCCCCGTACCTAGCACGAACAACAGAGGTAATTAATTTGGCTTGCAATGCATCATTTAAATATCGGAGGTTCACGTTATACCCACAAGGTTTGTAGGTAGGTACCTGCAGAAAGTTTGAAAAATGACAAAATAAACGAGGGAAAGTTTCGTGAGAAATGGCAAACTAAATTTGTTTTGCAGTAGTAATGCATCATTTAAATATCGGAGGTTCACGTTATACCCACAAGGTATGTATAGGTACCTGCAGAAAGTTTGAAAAATGACAAAATAAACGAGGGAAAGTTTCGTGAGAAATGGCAAACTAAATTTGTTTTGCAGTAGAATATAACGAAATCCGAGGGAGAGCCTGACTTGTTCTTTATATCGAGTTTTTGTTATAACGAACGAAGTGAAGTCTAAGTTTTTATTTTCCGTTGGTTTGTCTGCCTGTTTGTTTCACCATTCCCCCTCCTATTCCAGAGGTTGTAGGAAAATTGAACTTTAACTAAAAAATAATAATAATAATAATAATGGATTTTTTTTTTCTTCAAGTAAAAAACCTGGTCTGCCTGTTTGTTTCACCATTCCCCCCCTCCTATTCCACAGAGGTTGTAGGAAAATTGAACTTTAACTAAAAATAATAATAATAATAATGGATTTTTTTTTCTTCAAGTAAAAAACCTGGGAATTTTTTAAAGAATGCATATTAGTGAGGTATGCGGATGCCAGCTATTTAATTGTTCATTTTTTTTTACCAAGCACCAGGCATAATGGGATTTAAAGTCTTAACTTAACCGATAGTATAATAAATTTAAATTATTGCAATCTACATAATTTATCCTGTAATCCTGGTGAGACGCTTAAAGTCTGACTGATAGGTCGTTCGCGCCGCATTACCATTTTTCCCATGTTTGGTTCTAAGCCCCTTCGTCGTGATTTTTTACCAAGCACTAGGCATAATGGGATTTAAAGTCTTTACCGATAGAGAATAAATTTAAATTTTTGCAATCTACATCATTTTTCCTGTAATCCTGGTGAGACGCTTGAAGTCTGACTGTCTGACTGATAGGTCGTTCGCGCCGCATTACCATTTTTCCCATGTTTGGTTCTAAGCCCCTTCGTCGTGATTGTTTTCCAGCAGTTCTGAGTGTGACTAAAGTATTGTCGGTTCCCATAGTATAGGGACCATGGTGTAGTGTTGGTGATTGTGTAGAGTTGAATGCTCTGTGGGTCCAGTTACACACATGATGTATTATGAGTAGGTATATAGTATGGAGTAGTGCTAGCTTACACCTGGTACTTGGATTAAGACCAGGGCCAGCACCTAGGTGCTGAGGCTAACAGGCGGTGACTGTGACTAAAGTATTGTCGGTTCCCATAGTATAAGGACCATAGTGTAGTGTTGGTGATTGTGTAGAGTTGAATGCTCTGGGTCCAGTTACACACATGATGTATTATGAGTAGGTATACAGTATGGAGTAGTGCTAGCTTACACCTGGTACTTGGATTAAGACCAGGGCCAGCACCTAGGTGCTGAGGCTAACAGGCGCGATCATTTCACTCCTCCCTTTATACGGGCCTAGGAGATAGACACAGACAGACGGACGGTATGGACGGATTAGGTAGAGAAATTAAATGCAAATCTCATCTAGTGAAAACTTATAATTCACTTCGTTCGTTGAATGATGTGGCGTCACCATGAGATCACGATGGGAGACAACAAAATCTGGCTGGGGGACCTAAAACAGGGAGCAGACCAATGTCTTGGTGTAGAACTATAAACAGGGATCAGAGTAGTCAAACCTTACCAGCCTGTTTAGCGGAATGTTACAAAGGGATTTAGCATGCTTCAAAGGAAAAGGTCTTCATGATGGTTGACAGCGGTTCGGGACGGGTCAAGTCATCTAGGCTATAGACCAGTGCTTCTCAAAGTTGTTGCCACCGTGGCACACTAATAAAGATACCCATTTGTCCGCGGCTTCACATCTCTTGATCTCTATGTTTAGATTTAATCTCAGTTCAATTTAGGAATCTTTTTAATCCACGATAAGAATCTCTTGAATTCACTATACCTAATACTCAACATAGGAATATCTTCAATCCACAGTATAGAAATCCGTGCCAACCGATGGCATGTATTAGCTTCTTCGTTATGGCTTTAACGATGATCTAATCTAATACTAATGGTTCTAAAATACCATCATGTACTCAACCACGTCAGAGTTGGAGATTCCGTATGCTAGTAATAAGATTTCCCGGTAGGACACACACGGGGCGTCATATTTTCGTAACTAATACTCAACATAGGAATATCTTCAATCCACAGTATAGAAATCCGTGCCAACCGATGGCATGTATTAGCTTCTTCGTTATGGCTTTAACGATGATCTAATCTAATACTAATGGTTCTAAAATACCTTGTACTCAACCACGTCAGAGTTAGAGATTCCCTATGCTAGTAATAAGATTTCCCGGTAGGACACACACGGGGCGTCATATTTTCGTAAGAAATGAGTTTTTCTCAAAATAAAATGATTAAGGCTCAGAGCATCAAGCAGAGGAAATCGACGATAGAACGTCACTGTACAACTGCTAAGAATTTTGATCATGGCGATTATTTCTACCCACATTTGGCGACAGAGTGCTGGGCCCGTGAAACGCCAGCAGCACGATTTGCCGAAACTATCACCCATGCGGCTACCAACACGCTCATACAGGCCCCTGACTGGTGATATGTGATAAAATCATGGTAGTATGAACAGGAAAAGAGTTTACCACCTAACCCCCTCACAGTCCGAGTGTTATGATGGGACAAAATTCACAATGAGGAACTGAAATTTCATGCCCTTGCCCCAGCTGGGATTTGAACCCACGCCTTCCTCCTTGCAAGACGAGCCTTGTCGCTTTGATGTTACCCTCTTATACTACTCTCATGGATGATGAATTGATGATGATGCATGTGTTAAATACACTTCTAACGTTTACCCACAATCTACATATATTACGTGTTTGAGCAAACAAGTCAATTCTACGTTTTAACTTGAAGATCCTGCATTTGATTTGTCTGTTTATTCCACCGTAGCATAGCTTACAGTCCATCAGGTTTTAGGGATCAGAGTAGTCAAACCTTAACCAGCCTGTGTTAGCGGAATGTTACAAAGGGGTTTAGCATGCTTCAAAGGAAAAGGTGTTCATGATAATTGACTGCGGTTCGGGACGGGTCAAGTTATCTAGGCTATAGACCAGTGCTTCTCAAAGTTGTTGCCACCGTGGCACACTTTTAAAGATACCTATTTGTCCGCGGCTTCACATCTCTTGATCTCTATGTTTAGATTTAATCTCAGTTCAATTTAGGAATCTTTTTAATCCACGATTATACCGCTCTGTCTCCGAGAATGATGTTTAACAAAACCTTTAACGTGAGACCATAGACCCGGGGTTTAAATATCTACCTATAGACAACCTTACACGGTGGATTATAGCAAGTGGCATGGAATTCAATGTGGCTTAGCATGTTGTATTTGCCATTTGTAACAGCTGTGGCCTTCGTTATCGACAATTGAATGGAATAGTTTTGTGCCTATCTGTAACAAGGGTGACCAACCTGTAGGTAGGTCCCTGACCCACCAGGGGGGTCTCGTCTCGAAGTTGAACGTCTAAATATCTAAAGTTTCTAATCCAAGTGAAAAGTCATTGTCATTGTACTGGAAATAGACTGTCTCGTCTCGAAGTTGAACGTCTAAATATCTAAAGTTTCTAATCCAAGTGAAAAGTCATTGTCATTGTACTGGAAATAGACTGGGGGGGTCTCGTCTCGAAGTTGAACGTCTAAATATCTAAAGTTTCTCATCCAAGTGAAAAGTCTTTGTCATTGTACTGGAAATAGACTCTTTGGTAAAGAGTAGGTAGGTACCTACTTACCTATTCAAGCTCAAGGTGTCAAACAAGATATTTATAGGTCTACAGTTCTAAATCCTACATTTTCTGTCTGTTTGGAGGTACCTACTTACCTATTTAAGCTCAAGGTGTCAAACAAGATATTTATAGGTCTACAGTTCTATATAAATCCTACATTTTCTGTTTGGACGGAATCGTTATTAATTTCCTCTCATTTGGTGTAATAGATGGGATTGTGCTTCTCTCAAGAGNNCGTACCTACTTACCTATTCAAGCTCAAGGTGTCAAACAAGATATTTATAGGTCTACAGTTCTAAATCCTACATTTTCTGTTTGGACGGAATCGTTATTAATTTCCTCTCATTTGGTGTAATAGATGGGATTGTGCTTCTCTCAAGAGTTTGTGAACCGCTGATCCATAGGAATAGGAATCTCGGTGAATTAGTTGTAACGAGATTATGAGATCTAGGAATGTGACACATTAAATCTAGTGGTAGTGCAGGGTGTCTACCAGACTGGAAAACCGGGAAAAGTCAGGGAATTTCATGGAGACTGGAAAAGTCAGGGAATTTTACGAAAAAGTGGTACGCAATATTCTGCGCAAATTTCACTCATTTTGATTTTAATTAATTATACAGGGATGAACACATTCTAGTCAAGAGTGGAGCGGATGCAGTACAATATCTATCATTCCAGCGTCATATCATTGTATTCACGGCTATCATAACACTAGTGTCGCTCCTAGTGGTGCTACCTGTCAACTTTCTTGCTTCTCTCAAGAGGTTGTGAACCGCTGATCCATAGGAATCTCTGTGAATTAGTTGTAACGAGATTATGAGATCTAGGAATGTGACACATTAAATCTAGTGGTAGTGGTTCAGTAAACTGTACTCGATTGGAAAATGAGTCACTGTAGAACCCTGAAAGGTCCAATCGATGACCCATTTTCTTTTATAGTCCAAACATGTTTGACAAACTTCATCGAAAACTGACCAGCTGTTCGAGAGTTATCGCTGAACAAACATGAATCAGATTTGCAGACCAACAAAATAATGTAAAATCGTCGGGTTGAAAACTTGAAATTCTCTTCGTTTCTTCAATTGTACTGCTGGATAGGCCTTCTGCCATTAGTTTCATCTCAGTTTGCACTTTGCCTCGCAAATAATTCCTTACGGCATTCTCTTCCATCCAACCTCTCAATACACAAGAATACGCATGACCTGGTTTTCTTTATTGTCCTTAACCCCATAGTCCCATATTCCAAGTCTCATAACTCCCAACATTTCTACACTACTCCCATATTCCATGTCTCATAACTCCCAACATTTCTACACTACTCTCAGCCTCTCAATACACAAGAATACGCATGACCTGGTTTTCTTTATTGATGTCCTTAACCCCATAGTCCAAGTCTCATAACTCCCAACATTTCTACACTACTCCCATATTCCATGTCTCATAACTCCCAACATTTCTACACTACTCCCATATTCCAAGTCTCATAACTCCCAACATTTCTGCACTACTCCCATATTCCATGTCTCATAACTCCCTACATTTCTACACTACTCCCATATTCCATGTCTCATAACTCCCAACATTTCTACACTACTCCCATATTCCATGTCTCATAACTCCGAACGCCACCTGTATACAAACTCATGTGCTAGAATTTTCTTTGCAATCCAATTAATATTAGCTTCTCTGTAATGACTTGAGAAAGCTCAAGGGATTCTTTTATTGTTATTTATTATTTTATCGTTTTAAACAAGACGTAAGGCGTAAGGAGTTGACGATTTTTCTCGAAGCATTCGAACGGTTGGTTCGCTGGAAAGTTCGTTGTCTCACCGGTGAATCAACTGATCATGTACGAAACCAAGCACTAGGCATAATGGGATTTAAAGTCTTTGCCGATAGTATAATAAATTTAAATTATTGCAATCTACATAATTTTTCCTGTAATCCTGGTGAGACGCTTAAAGTCTGACTGATAGTGTCTGATAGGTCGTTCGCGCCGCATTACCATTTTTCCCATGTTTGGTTCTAAGTCCCTTCGTCGTGATTGTTTTCCAGCAGTTCTGAGTAGGACTAAAGTAGGTATTGTCGGTTCCCATAGTATAAGGACCATAGTGTAGTGTTGGTGATTGTGTAGAGTTGAATGCTCTGGGTCCAGTTACACAATACACACATGATGTATTATGAGTATAGGTATATAGTATGGAGTAGTGCTAGCTTACACCTGGTACTTGGATTAAGACCAGGGCCAGCACCTAGGTGCTGAGGCTAACAGGCGATGAAGTGTTCAATCAGTCAGACTCACGAGTCAACTTGAGTCTGAAGTGTTCAATCAGTCAGACTCACGAGTCAACTTGAGTCTGAAGTCTGAGTATGAACTCTCGAGTTGAGTGGAAAATAACCACTAGGTGAGGTGTTTAACCTGAGTCGTTCTCTACCACCTAACCCCCTCACAGTCCGAGTGTTATGGGACAAAATTCACAATGAGGAACTGAAATTTCATGCCCTTGCCCCAGCTGGGATTTAAACCCGCGCCTTCCTCCTTGCAAGACGAGCCTTGTCGCTTTGATGTTACCCTCTTATACTACTCTCATGGATGATGATGCATGTGTTAAATACACTTCTAACGTTTATACCCACAATCTACATAGTAAGTGTTTGAGCAAACAAAGTCAATTCTACGTTTTAACTTGAAGATCCTGCATTTGATTTGTCTGTTTATTCCACCGTAGCATACTTACTTACTTACTTACAGTCCATCAGGTTTTGATGGACTGTAAGTAAGTAAGTATGCTAGGTTTTGATGAAATTTGGCGAACAGGTTCAGCACAAAGAGGAAATTACCTCGATCACGGTTGGTCCGGGGCACGGCTGGTCCAGTGGTAACGCGCTTGCTTGCCATGCAGAAGGTCCCGGGTTCGAATCCCACCATCGACAAAAATTTGTACTCGTTTTTCGATTGCAAATATTTCAACGGGTTACTTTCTGGTGTTCTCGTGTTGACCCAGCACCTAAATGGGAAGTATTGTGCCCCTTCTCGCCCATCTGACGAAAGGCAAACTACGGGATGGGCATGCCACGCCACAGGGCCCTATAGCCTATAAGGTCTGCGTGTTAACAAAGTGTTGGCGAGGTTCTAGATATATCTAAGCTGCAAAATATTCGGGGTGGAAATAATATTTGAATGTGAAAGTAATAGAGAGGTGAGGAGGAGGGGAAAAGGTTTTGTTAAATTACGCATGTTTTTTTTTTTTACTTCCTATATTACGTTATGCATTAGGGAACCTTTACAGTGTAATAAGAAAGTGGTGAAATTGGGTGAAATTTTTGGTTCAGTAAACTGTAGAACTCTATTGGAAAATGAGTCACTGTAGAACCCTCAAAGGTCCAATCGATGACCCATTTTCTTTTATAGTCCAAACATGTTTGACAAATTTCATCGAAAACGGACCAGCTGTTCGGGAGTGTATGTCTGTACATGTCTGTATTAAGTAGGTAGTTAAAACTTGTAGAAATCATCCTTTTGAGTTGTAGTTATGTCTGTACATGTCTGTATTAAGTAGGTAGTTAAAACTTGTAGAAATCATCCTTTTGAGTTGTAGTTATGTCTGTACATGTCTGTATTAAGTAGGTAGTTAAAACTTGTAGAAATCATCCTCTTGAGTTGTAGTTTTGTCTGTACATGTCTGTATTCATTTTATGGTGTGTCTAATCATAATCGCCTAATATTGAACGAGTTATGCGGGTACTAAAGTGACAGAGTGTCTCGAGAGAGGTTTAACACTTCATCACGTCTCCACTTAATAGTGTACTGATAAGACATTGACTAGAGTAGTGATCATATACAATACATTAGGTATATTCTGTGACGACTTGATGAGCCAGACCTATTAGGGCAATAGGGAATTAGGGACACCGTACCAGGAGGTTTTGTAGTATAACTTTTGGGTTTATCGAGAAATACCAATATGTACCACAGGATTATGCTAGAAACTCATTAAAGAGGAAGTTAAGCTGCATCTAATGATACAATTCAAACCTGTGGGTATATCACTATATCATTATGTGGTGCCGTTTATGAGACGAAAACGAAAACTCTTCACTATTGCTCTTTACAAAGGTGCTCAGTAGGGCCTTTGGGTGTCCGGTAAGGGTTCTAAAGCTCACTGAACCATTAATCGAGCCAATCTGTTCTATAATAACTTGATATTGAGAGCTGCTCTTTGTTCATGATTATCATATTGATCATCATCCTATCTGAAGAGAGGAAACGGATTGCAAAATTAGGAGACTACATTACCTATGTATATTTACTGTATTACCAACCTGTGTTTGAATACATTAAATATCAAAGTATGAACCATTGCTAACACAATGGATACAAAGCATCATCTAGTATTCTACAGTAAGCGAGTCATGCAATGATGTAAATGAGATAATCTGATTATACTCCTCATGACGTACAAACCTATCCCAATATAAGAATACATCTGGTGTCAGCATCACACCACTTTCTATTACCTACACGTACATTAGATTTTTTTTTATCTGAAGATGGTTCACAAGATCGGTCTGATTTTGATTTTCTTTATATCGAGTCCTCGGAACAAACCTGGCACTAACTACATAGGTAGAAAAGAGAGGGGAAACAAAATTGTATCGCTCTCGGAAAAAAAAACTTTTTTTTTCCACTGCTCGGAACAAACCTGGCACTAACTACATGCATAGGTAGAAAAGAGAGGGGAAACAAAATTGTATCGCTCTCGGGAAAAAAAAAACTTTTTTTTTTTATACGACCACGTCCACGTGTGTACATGTAGAAGAAGATCATAAAACCAATTTTTGGACTCAGGAGACCTCGAAACGGATATTTCCACCCATTTCCCGATGTACATTGACTGATTGCAAGCCTTCCTTATTGTATAGGTTCCCTATACTCCATGTAATAGAAAGTAAACATACATTGCCCAATACAATACCCACCCTCCTACCTGCAAATACAACACTTGTGTTATATCCTCCTACATATATTTATGTACCTGTACTTTGTGTTCTATTCTGCATATAGGTATCTGTATACTTAATATACTTGTCTGATAGTATCTATTATAATGTTATGGTAATTAAGTGCCTATTAGTTTGGTTAATATCAACCTGTAGTTCGTAACCAAATGATAATGAGGTGCGTAAATTCGCACGTCATAGTCTAGGTCTAGGACTTGATATACGTCTCCTTTAGGATGTGCTGTGAACACCTTAACCTAACCAATTTATATTACACTCATGTTTAATTGTTCAATTCGAGACAGATTGGTAATTTTGCCATTAAAAACAGAACCAACTAGTCAACCAAAGACACTATATTGGAGACAAAAACATGATCTTTTAATGAGAGGTGTGTCTTTTGTACTTGAATACTTATGTACATATAGTACCCCCACAGAGATTGAAGCATTGTATGAGATGCATTCAGTAAGTTGGCATGTGGCCACCGCTTAGTACCTATATTATTTGCCACAATACAATGCAATGCAAACAATACAATAAATACTTATACTTATACATATGAAGTTATGAAGAAAAAGATAATAATAGTAAAATTGAGACATAAATAAAGCATCATCTATCAAGGGAAAACCCTATCTATTTTGATCCCCCCCACCCCTCCTGTCCTGTTATGCTGGCCATTCACGCTCTTACGTTCTGACATACCTACTTAGGTCTCACAGACCCAGGTCTGACAGACCTACTTGGGTCTCACAGACCCAGGTCTGACAGACCTAGGTTTCAAGCTTTTTCCGCCACACACGTTAAAACCGTCTGTCAGACGGTCTGCGTGTAAGTGGGAGGCATTAGTGTAATTGTTGCGTTAGGCGAGTAATGTAATGTAATGTGTTGTGTTGGGCCAGTGTGGAATGTCAGGAATGTGAAGTAGTGAAGTATATGTGTTACTGATAACAACTCTTATATGTCCTAGAATTTAGAAGCCGCTGTCAAGTATTGAGTATTCTATCCTCAAGTACATACATAATTATGTAGACAGTACAATTAACATTATTTAACGAACTGCTCTGACATACAGTTGCCAAATAGCTTCATCTGCTGTAATAAACGGAATCTAAAATAACCATCAGAGGTTTACTGAAATCACACTGTAAAAAAGGACCCCCACGGGGCCCCCGAAGAACATAAATATGTGATGAGAAAATTTCCTTTGTGTATTGATAATTTTTGCCGATTTCCATCAAAATCGGACAATCTGGTCGAGAGTTATGGAGAAACAAACAGATCTATAAACCAAATAGAGAATACGGTAGGTATTGAAAGAGTTAGGATTAGGGGACTTTACCAATATTTTTTCAGCCCTTACAGATGGCCTGTTAAGCTAACGACCTGTTAATTCCATTTGATTTGTATATGCTTAAGAGGGTTGTTAAGCCAACAGGCTGTTAGGGGCTATATAAGAAGAAGGTCGATTCAACCCACACCTAGCAACTTTCTCAAGCTCGATATCAACAGTTAAATACAAAATCCTCCAAGTAAAACTTGAAACTCATTTCGTTCGTTTAATCATCTTGGGGGGGGGGGGGACTTTGCATAGAGAGATACATACAATTAACATTATTTAACGAACTGCTCTGACATACAGTTGCCAAATAGCTTCATCTGCTGTAATAAACGGAGTCTAAAATAACCAGAGGTTTAGTGAAATCACACTGTAAAAAAGGACCCCCATGGGGCCCTCGAAGAACCTAAATATGTGATGAGAAAATTTCCTTTGTGTGTTGATAATTTTTGCCGATTTCCATCAAAATCGGACAATCTGGTCGAGAGTTATGGAGAAACAAACAGATCTATAAACCAAATAGAGAATACGGTATTGAAAGAGTTAGGATTAGGGTTAGGGGATTTTACCAATATTTTTTCAGCCCTTACAGATGGCCTGTTAAGCTAACGACCTGTTGATTCCACTTGATTTGTATATGCTTAAGAGGGTTGTTAAGCCAACAGGCTGTTATAGAGGCTAAGAAGAAGGTCGATTCAACCCACACCTAGCAACTTTCTCATGCTCGATATCAACAGTTAAATAATAAAATCCTCGATGTTCTTTCTATATCTATCAACAAACACATCACAAGCACTATAGTTCTTAGAGCTGAATCTTCCTAGTCTAAAACTTTAGAGTGATCGCTACCAAAAGAACATATAATTTATTTCGTTATTTTTGTGTTAAGTCTCAAAAATACATTAAAACTGATGAGCTTCGGGCACATATGCTTTTTTAAAAACATTCTGAAGCTTGATTTCGAAAAAAAAAAATCGCCTGCGGCGTTATGTAGATACTTTTGATTCAATTTCAATAAAGCGGAGGGGAGTTAATACCCTTTCTCACCAAGCCCTGGCTGCCCTCTCCCCCTCCTCAACCAATCTTATAGCTGAAGAATGAATGCGGCCCGCGGTCACTTTGAGTTTGTGCACCCCTGACCTATGAAGTAAGGTAGCCCCGTACCTAGCACGAACAAGAGAGGTAATTAATTTGGCTTGCAATGCATCATTTTAAATATCGGAGGTTCACGTTATACCCACAAGGTTTGTAGGTACCTGCAGAAAGTTTGAAAAATGACAAAATAAACGAGGGAAAGTTTCGTGAGAAATGGCAAACTAAATTTGTTTTGCAGTACCTCCCCCTCCTCAACCAATCTTATAGCTGAAGAATGAATGCGGCCCGCGCCCAAAATTTATGTTCCAATACGGCCCGCGGTTACTTTGAGTTTGTGCACCCCTGACCTATGTATAGTAAGGTAGCCCCGTACCTAGCACGAACAAGAGAGGTAATTAATTTGGCTTGCAATGCATCATTTAAATATCGGAGGTTCACGTTATACCCACAAGGTATGTAGGTACCTGCAGAAAGTTTGAAAAATGACAAAATAAACGAGGGAAAGTTTCGTGAGAAATGGCAAACTAAATTTGTTTTGCAGTATAGCATGCGGCCCGCATACACATGAAAGTTGGAAACCCCTGCCCTACATGGTATAGGATATACGTTATGTTATAATCTTGCCGTACAGCTGACACACATGTGGACATGTGTTAGTCCGTATGTCAACGCGTGGAACATTAATGTTATCATGCGGTTCCTACATGTGACCATATCCAAATCCATACTAGCGCTACTCGTAATACTCTGCGACATTCGTCTGAACTCTTTTTTTTTTCCAAGACGTTTGATAGAAGAAATTGTAATACGAAGAAAGGAGGACAGGATTGACAGGATAGAAGAAAGCCAGCCGTTTCGAGAAAAAACATTATCTGTTTAGGTCTTTAGAATGTAGTTAGCCCCGGGTGGAAATCGAACCCACGACCTTGCGCTTAAAAAGCAGTGGCGCTACCTTCCCATTCCAAGCTAACTACTCTATGCTGGTAACCGATTTATGTATTTATAGTTTTATAGTGAGAAAATTGCTCTTATAAAGTATTGAACATTATCTGTCAAATGTCATCAAAATCTGACAAACCGTTCGAATTTTTTGTTACCAATTGGGTCCCGGTTTGAGAGGGTCTAAGTACCAATTGGGTCCCACACTTAAATTGATAGGTATTACCTGATTTTTTTTTTCTTTCTATCAACAAACACATCACAAGCACTATAGTTCTTAGAGCTGAATCTTCCTAGTCTAAAACTTTAGAGTGATCGCTACCAAAAGAACTGGCACAAATGAGCACTTGAGCAGTGACCAGTGTTATTATAGGGTTAGGTTAAACGCAAAAAGGAGTTTTCACAATTAGAGCAGTGATTAGTGCTATTATAGGGTTAGGTTGAACATAAAAAGGAGCTTTCTTTTTCACTGCCGTAGCTAATTTTGGTGAAACAAACTAACGGGAAAAAAATCGTCTAGTTTAAAACTTGGAACTCATTTCGTTTGTTCAATCAGTCAGACTCACGAGTCGACTTGAGTCTGAAGTGTTCAATCAGTCAGACTCAAGAGTCAACTTGAGTCTGAAGTGTTCAATCAGTCAGACTCACGAGTCAACTTGAGTACTCCCATATTCCAAGTCTCATAACTCCCAACATTTCTACACTACTCCCATATTCCAAGTCCCATAACTCCCAACATTTCTACACTACTCCCATATTCCAAGTCTCATAACTCCGAACGCCACCTGTATACAAACTCATGTGCTAGAATTTTCTTTGTAATTCAATTAATAGCTTCTCTGTAATGACTTGAGAAAGCTCAAGGGATTCTTTTATTGTTATTTATTATTTTATCGTTTTAAACAAGACGTAAAGAGTTGACGATTTTTCTCGAAGCATTCGAACGGTTGGTTCGCTGGAAAGTTCGTTGTCTCACCGGTGAATCAACTGATCATGTACGAAAGTTGACGATTTTTCTCGAAGTGTTCGAACGGTTGGTTCGCTGGAAAGTTCGTTGTCTCACCGGTGAATCAACTGATCATGTACGAATATGTAATTACGGACACGTACATATTTTGTGATGAAGTACATTCACCCCTACACCTGATGGGGATATTGGGGATGGGTTATTCTTCCACCTACTCACAGAATGCCTCTTTCCACTTTTGAATTTTAAAATTCTAGGTAGATACTAGTTTTCTATTTAGGTAGAGGTGGAGTGTGAGTTAATGACATAATAACCCATCAACTCACACACAAGTCAAAAAATTTCGTATCTACATTAGAGTTCAAAGCAACCGGCAAGTAATTATGTCTTCTTATGTATTTTCCAAACCTCTCTTCCTCTGGGTTTACTCTATCAAATATCAAAAGCTCTTCCACACCCCTTTGGTTTTCTGAAAATTATTAATGAGGAAACCAATCAATGGAATAGTTCCACGCACTATGACGTATTCACCGGAATAATGTCCGCCATTTTGATTTTCTTTTCTCTATTGGCCATGGGAAACCAGTCCTTTATAATTAATAAGGTCATTCTATGTATTATTTTTGCCTTTTTGCTGATATTTGATAACCCTATCAGTATTTATACTTCGCCTTTTCGTTGGGGTTTCTACTTTCTACCGATTCCTCACGACTCCCGAGACTGACGGATCCCCAAAACGGCCACGTTTTATCCCAGACGGTCTTCGGTCCAAATACCAACCATACACAACTTTGCTTATCTTCAGTGATCGATTGGGAACTGCCTCCTTGGCTGGAAGTGGATTTACGTGACTAGGAAATAGAAGCAGTAAGATAAACACAGCTTCTACCATACCTTTTAAACACGCGTTGTATTAAATGAGAACATTCACACTGAAATCAACGTAACGCGGTTGTAACTCCTAACTCTTGTCATGTGTTCGTTTCTTATACGTTGGTATTCTAATAAACCTACTGAATGATGAGAAAGAGAAAAAAAAATACCATGAAATTGTATCGTGTTGTTTGCAAATGTCAGGTTATTTGACTACATAATTATCTAAGGGCAACCCCAAATGTGTTCTGAATAATTACCGAAAATTTTGGTGATTGTACTGAAAAATCTCGGAAAATTATGATGGATTGAGTTACGAATAAGGCAGAATCATTTCTTCTACTTGTGAACAACGGAAAAAAAGAACGTTGTAATATTGTTAAAAATTAAAGGTCATGGGACCTTTTCGATCTTCAGAAGAGGAGAAATCGCAAAATGAAAATACGGCTCTACTAGTAGTTTGACTGAACTGTACATTTATAGAACTTGGTCAGAAAGAGGGGCTTGAATGCTTGATGGCCCAATAGAGAACAAAAAATTAGAGAACTTATTTTATGCGCGAGAGATGTGTCATTGTATACCAAGTTTTACTCTTACCTCGGGATTAGCAAACTCCATTTGTACCTTGTGCTTGGTAAGACCTAGCCTAATTAGAGCTAAAACTCTCTAGCTTTGTGTTGCCGTGTTAGACATGCAATAGCTATACCTATACCCTTATTAACTTATTACCTAGGTATACTATGTATTGTTACTACCTAGGTACCTATCTATCTATACCTTGTTACCTAGGTATCTATGTATACTTGTATACTATGTATTGTTATTACCTAGGTATCTATGTATACTTGTATACTATGTATTGTTACCACCTAGGTACCTATCTATACCTTATTACCTATGTATCTATGTATACTATGTATTGTTACTACCTAGGTACCTATCTATACCTTGTTACCTAGGTATCTCTGGCATTTACTTCTTCCTTCTTTCTCTTCCTTCAGACACATACGAATTCAAGATAGGTCTCAATTATTACATACATTAATTACAAAGATTAGAGGGGATACATGATGATACCTACATTTGGTACAACCTTTGATTTTTTAAAATTTGGTACAAAAATAATTATAGAGGATGTAGGTACCTAAGTAAATTCTTCAAAGGGTTTTTGAAAAAAGGAAGGGACTCTTGCGTTCCTCCCCATACTTCTTTCCTCTCCCACACTACAGGGGGAGGGGGGGAAATGCCGACCCCAAATGAAATATTGGGGAAATGGCTAAGTGAAAGAAGATTGAATAATCTTTAAGCCTCTAGCAAACATTGAACCCAGGGCCTCCAACGTGCATTCCTAACATATATAATGTGTGATGTTGTTTGTTTCAGTTATTACTATAATATAATGTGTGATGTTGTTTGTTTCAGTTATTACTATAGTTCTTCACATTGCTGAGGAAAAGAGCATGGGATTATGGAAGACTAGCACTTGTACAGAAGAACGAGAGGTGAGTCTGGTTATCATTTGGATGGGTGACCATTCGCTCATCATGGATGAAGTCGACTCAATAGTCTCAATCCTCAGTGACAAAAGAACTCTAGTCACTTGTCAGGTCAGCAATATTGACTTTTACAACAAACTAAGGTCTTCTCACGGTTCTGGTTTTACCCTCCCTTCTGTAACAAGCTACCTGCCTACTCTACTCATATCAACCTCATCCAGCCTGAGTAGCACGCGATTAAGGACTAGCACTTGTACAGAAAAGTTCAATAACTAGATATTACTTTGTAATTTCCAGGTGGACTCAGCTGTTCTATGGATCTCTGGACGAAGCTGTGGCTGTGAATCCCTCTGACACCAGACCCCCTCATACTATCCCCACCCTAGAGACATCCATATCTGTAGACCAGGGCCCATTCTCCTGGCTTACCTCAGTATTCAGAATAAGGTAAGAATGACCCGGGACCTCCGGCGTGCAAGCCTAGTGTGATACCCACTCGGCCTAGTGTGATACTCACTCGCCCAAGGAGGTTGCTTTTCAACTTGGTATTTCAATCTGATCTTTCGACATTTAGTGTACGCAATATTCTGCGCAAACTTCACTCATTTTGATTCTAATTAATTATACAGGGATGAACACATTCTAGTCAAGAGTGGAGCGGATGCAGTGCAATATCTATCATTCCAGCGTCATATCATTGTATTCACGGCTATCATAACACTAGTGTCGCTCCTAGTGGTGCTACCTGTCAACTTTCATGGAGATCTGGAAGGGGATGGCCTCACGTTTGGTCATACCACGCTTAGTAATCTACATCCTGAGTAAGTACCCTTGGAGAATGCAGAGGAGTTACATTCTTCAGATTTTTTTTTAAGTTGATAGTTAACCATTTAGAATTTAGATAACCATTTAGTTGACTTGAAAAAATGGTTTAACTGACTAAAAAACCCTGAAAACTTGCAACATGTGTGTCGAGCCCAGTTAGCTTGGAGGGTAGCGTGTCTGCCTTGTTACTTGTTAGTGCTAGGATTCGGTTCGATTCCCACCCGAGGCGAACATTATCCTAAACAGACAAGGTTCGTTCTCGGAACGGCTGGCTTTCTCCTATCCTGTCTTCCTTCTCTCTTCGTTTCGGAACTTTAGTAGATACAATTACCTCCTATCAAAATTTGTTCTCTTTTTAATACCATGACGTCCGATGTGTTGTGTGTATTTCAGATCTCAATTGCTATGGATCCACGTGACCCTAGCAATCCTATATTTACCTCTGAGTATATTTCTCATGCGCCGGTTCTCCGTACATTTGAAGATCGAGGAGAGAGAGGCAGTGTCTAAAACTCTCATGATCACCAATATTCCCAGGAGGAATTGTGATGTCAATGACATTCAGAGACATTTCCGGTGAGTAACCAATCAAATAATCTTAAGATGGGCTGTGGGTAGTACCCACTGGGTACATTCTGTAATCTGTACGCCAAGCCGTTACAGCATTGCAGTAGATTAGATCATAACTCCCAACATTTCTACACTACTCCCATATTCCATGTCTCATAACTCCCAACATTTCTACACTACTCCCATATTCCATGTCTCATAACTCCCAACATTTCTACACTACTCCCATATTCCATGTCTCATAACTCCCAACATTTCTACACTACTCCGATATTCCATGTCTCATAACTCCCAACATTTCTACACTACTCCCATATTCCATGTCTCATAACTCCCAACATTTCTACAATACAAACTCCTGTGGGTAGTACCCACTGGGTACATTCTGTAATCTGTACGCCAAGCCGTTACAGCATTGCAGTAGATTAGATTGTGGGTAGTACCCACTGGGTACATTCTGTAATCTGTACGCCAAGCTGTTACAGCATTGCAGTAGATTAGAACATGTTTCACAACGGGGAATGTTCGTCAGAATCAAAATTTCTGCAAACTCACGAAGCAGTTGTACCTTTTAAGGCACATTCTATGTCAAAGTGTCATATCATAACGTGGTATGTGATATTTGCGCAAACCTGTAATGACTTGAGAAAGCTCAAGGGATTCTTTTATTGTTATTTATTATTTTATCGTTTTAAACAAGATACACTTCTACACTACTCCCATATTCCATGTCTCATAACTCCGAACGCCACCTGTATACAAACTCATGTGCTAGAATTTTCTTTGTAATTCAAATGTCAAAGTGTCATATCATAACGTGGTATGTGATATTTGCGCAAACATTGTTCGTTTAGACCTGAAATTTGAGAAACTATGGCGTTCGCACGCCACGATCTGTCAAAGGACCATGTTGGAAGACCAATTTAGAATTTAGTAGACTTGTAGAGTTTATACCAGGCTTGTTTTTTTATTTTTATTTTATTATTATTATTATTATTTATTTTTTATTTTATTATTATTTTTTTGCTTCCAATTTGTTGCTTCCAAGATACAACTAGTAACATACTAACTGTGTTCTCTTTATTATTGATTTCAGGGAATCCTATCCCGAATTTGATGTGCAGGATATTCAACTTGCATATGATATTGCAAGACTAGTCACTTTGGATAGGCGGAGGTAAGACATTAAATTATATTATTTTGAAACAACTCTTGAGTAGAACTTACTCGAAAAATAATTAAAAACAGATCACTATGGGCACCGGAAAGCTTGATTGAAACTCAAAATCTCAGTTGCAAATTCCTTTATGAGAAACAGACAGACGTACGAATTCAATGCAAATTCGTCGAGTAGATTAACAAGGGTTTTACGTCTCTTTATAAGTACTTTGGTTTTTAGCGATCTTGGACGAATTCAATGCAAATTCGTCGAGTAGATTAACAAGGGTTTTACGTCTCTTTATAAGTACTTTGGTTTTTAGCGATCTTTGGCGACAATCTACCCGCTTCTTCACATAAACCTCACCCAGTCAGCCCAGTCTGAGTGGGGCTGGAAACAACTTTGTTCATCTGACTAAGATTTTTTTCAAGAATCCAGAAAATAAATAATAAATCAATGTCTTGAGTGGGGCTGGAAACAACTTTGTTCGTCTGACTAAGATTTTTTTCAAGAATCCAGAAAATAAATAATAAATCAATGTCTCCTAATTACAGAGAAATCCTACACGAATCCAAGTTTTATTGCGAAGAATCAATCAAGACATGTCATGAGAGATTACAGGTGACACCCCGTATCTGTGGATATCTATGTAAACCATGCTGCTATCCATGCCCGCGCGGACGTCAAGACATTGAAGCGAAGCCCAGCCTATATGAACATGATGTGTTTTTAACGCTGCAATGAGCATTGACCGCTAAAGTAAAAGTTTTCCACAATACGCCTACAGAACTTTTTCTCCCCCACTAAGTTTTGCATAATTGAATAATAAGGAAAAGTGACAAGGATAAACTAAGAACATTGCTATCAGGCCTCACTAAGCCTTGCTCAAAATCATGCTAGACTTGTAAAGGTTAGAAAGCAATAAGGAGTAGGAGGGTGGGAAGTTAAAAACAAAAGAACGTGTCATAAAATATGTACGAGAGTCAAAGCAAGGTTTGACCCCCCTCACGTTTGGAACTTTGAAGGTCCGGTCTTACCAAAGTTATATTTCCCCTTCGGAATTTTTCCTCTTCTGAAGTTCCTTTCCACTCTGTTTCCTATGGTTCAGTTCAGGCGCTATCATTCCAAGTGTAAGTGGGAGGCATTAGTGTAATTGTTGCGTTAGGCGAGTAATGAGTAATGTAATGTAATGTGTTGTGTTGGGCCAGTGTGAATGTCAGGAATGTGAAGTAGTGAAGTATGTGTTACTGATAACACTTCTTATGTCCTAGAATTTAGAAGCCGCTGTCAAGGGATATTTCCACCCATTTCTTATTGGTCATTTACTTTGTATAGGTTCCCTATACTCCATGTAATAGAAAGTAAAACATACATTGCTCAATACAATACCCAACCTCCTGCCTGCAAATACAACACTTGTGTTATATCCTCCTACATATATGTACCAAGTTGTACCTGTACTTTGTGTTCTATTCTGCATATAGGTATCTGTATACTTAATATACTTGTCTGATAGTATCTATTATAATGTTATGGTAATTAAGTGCCTATTAGTTTGGTTAATATCAACCTGTAGCTCGTTACCAAATAATAAGGAGGTGCGTAAATTCGCACGTCATAGTCTAGCTCTAGGACTAGGACTTGATGGATAATTCTAACACAACATGTGTCCTTTAGGATGTGCTGTGAACACCTTACCTAACCAATTTATATTACACTCATGTTTAATTGTTCAATTCGAGACAGATTGGTATTTTTGCCAATATCCAACAAAAAATACCATTAAATGACATTATTTGTAAATTGTATATAATGTGTATTAACAATACAATAAAAATTGAATTGAAATAATAAAAAAAAATAGAACCAACTAGTCAATCAAAGACACTATATTGGAGACAAAAACATGATCTTTTAATCAGAGGTGTGTCTTTTGTACTTGAATACTATGTATATGTAGTACCCCCACAGAGATTGAAGCATTGTATTGAGAATATTGAGATGCATTCAGTAAGTTGTAAGTTGGCATGTGGCCATCGCTTAGTACCTATGCTACAATACAATGCAATGCAAACAATACAATAAATACTTATACATATGAAGTTATGAAGAAAAAGATAATAATAGTAAAATTGAGACACATAAAGCATCATGTATCAAGGGAAAACCCTATCTATTTTGATCCCCCACTCCTCCTGTCCTGTTATGCTGGCCATTCACGCTCAGACGGTCTGACATACCTACTTAGGTCTCACAGACCGAGGTCTGACAGACCCAGGTCTCACAGACCGAGGTCTGACAGACCCAGGTCTCACAGACCCAGGTCTGACAGACCTAGGTTTCAAGCTTTTTCCGCCACACACGTTAAAACCGTCTGTCAGACGGTCTGCGTGTAGGGTGAAATTTTCAAATTCGGGAAATGGGTGGAAAGTTCTGTTTTGAAATCTCCTGAGTCTTTGGACTCGAAGTCTGAAAATTTTTCCTTTTCTCTCTCTCTCTTTCTTTCTTTCTCTCCTTTTTTGCGCTCCCTTCTGTCTCTCTCCCTACTTCTTTCTTTTTCCTTATTGCGCTTTCTCTCTCTCTCTCCTTCCTGCTCTCTCTTCCTCTCCCCATGACTTCTCTAAAAGGAAGGTGATGTATGAGCAGATATAACACTTGTCATTTAACTGTCTCTCTCTCTCAGTACCTACATCAGGGGTTTCCAACTAGCGGCCTAAATAAAGCATCATTTATCAAGGGAAAACCTTATCTATTTTGATCCCCCACTCCTCCTGTCCTGTTATGCTGGCCATTCACGCTCAGACGGTCTGACATACCTACTTAGGTCTCACAGACCCAGGTCTGACAGACCTAGGTTTCAAGCTTTTTCCGCCACACACGTTAAGACCGTCTGACAGACAGACAGACAGACTGAGTGTTAAGTGGGAGGCATTAATGTAATTGTTGCGTTAGGCGAGTAATGAGTAATGTAATGTAATGTAATGTGTTGTGTTGGACCAGTGTGAATGTCAGGAATGTGAAGTAGTGAAGTATGTGTTACTGATAACACTTCTTATGTCCTAGAATTTAGAAGCCGCTGTCAAGTATTGAGTATTCTATCCTCAAGTACATACATAATTATGTGTAGAGAGATACATACAATTAACATTTAACGAACTGCTCTGACATACAGTTGCCAAATCTGCTTCATCTGCTGTAATAAACGGAATCTAAAAAAACCAGAGGTTTAGTGAAATCACACTGTAAAAAAGGACCCCCACGGGGCCCTCGAAGAACCTAAATATGTGATGAGAAAATTTCCTTTGTGTGTTGACCACTACGCCACCTGCCTTCTAAATAATTACCGAAATTTTTGGTGATTGTACTGAAAAATCTCGGAAAATTATGATGGATTGAGTACGAATAAGGCAGAATCATTTCTTCTACTTGTGCGAACAACGGAAAAAGGAACGTTGTAATATTGTTAAAATTAAAGGTCATGGGACCTCTTATTTATTTCAACCAAGTCAATACAGGTATACGGGACCCAATTGGTAGTAAGCCCGGGACCCAATTGGTAGTCGACTACCTTAAGAAAAAAGGTCATGGGATCGAATAGGCGTTCTTCCGCTCATGTTTACCTAGCAGTAATGCGGTATAGTCACGAACCTGTACCAGTGGTATCATGGGGGTTAAAGTGCACTATCGACCCTAACCCTAACCTACCCCCTCTGGTTTACTTTATCAAATATCAAAAGCTCTTCCACACCCCTTTGGATTTCTGAAAATTATTAATGAGAAAACCAATCAATGGAATAGTTCCACGCACTATGACGTATTCACCGGAATAATGTCCGCCATTTTGATTTTATTTCCTCTATTGGCCATGGGAAACCAGTCCTTTATAATAAATTAATAAGGTCATTCTATGTATTATTTTTGCTTTTTTGCTGATATCTGATAACCCTATCAGTATTTATGCTTCGCCTTTTCATAGGGGTTTCTAATTTCTACCGATTCCTCACGACTCCCGAGACTGAGGGATCCCCAAAACAGCCACGTTTTATCCCAGACGGTCTTCGGTCCAAATACCAACCATACACAACTTTGCTTATCTTCAGTGATCGATTGTGAACTGCCTCCTTGGCTGGAAGTGGATTTACGTGACTAGGAAATAGAAGCAGTAAGATAAACACAGCTTCTACCATACCTTTTAAACATCAAGTGTGCCGGTTGGTGCGCGAACGTCAAGACATTGAAGCGAAGCCCAGCCTATATGAACATGATATATGTTTTTAACGCTGCAATGAGCATTGACCGCTAAAGTAAAAGTTTTCCACAATACACCTACAGAACTTTTTCTCCCCCACTAAGTTTTGCATAATTGAATAATAAGGAAAAGTGACAAGGATAAACTAAGAATAAGAACATTGCTATCAGGCCTCATTAAGCCTTGCTCAAAATCATGCTAGACTTGTAAAGGTTAGAAAGTAATAAGAAGTAGGGAGGGTGGGAAGTTAAAAACAAAAGAACGTGTCATAAAATATGTACGAGAGTCAAAGCAAGGTTTGACCCCCCTCACATTTGAAACTTTGAAGGTCCGGTCTTACCAAAGTTATATTTCTCCTTCGGAATTTTCCCTCTTCTGAAGTTCCTTTCCACTCTGTTTCCTAAGGTTCAGTTCAGGCGCTATCATTCCAAAAGAGGAGAAATCGCAAAATGAAAATACGACTCAACTAGTAGTTTGACTGAACTGTACTGAACTGAACTGTTTGACTGAACTGTACATTTATAGAACTTAGTCAGAAAGAGGGGCTTGAATGCTTGATGACCCAATAGAGAACAAAAAATTAGAGAATTTATTTTCTGCGCGAGAGATGTGTCATTGTATACCAAGTTTTACTCTTAACTCGGGATTACTAAACTCCACCTGTACCTTGTGCTTGGTAAGACCTAGCCTAATTAGAGCTAAAACTACAGGCACCCCTCTCTAGCTTTGTGTTGCCGTGTTAGACATGCAATAGCTACACCTATACCCTTGTTACCTAGGTATCTATGTATACTTGTATACTATGTATTGTTACTACCTAGGTACCTATCTATACCTTGTTACCTAGGTATCTATGTATATATACTTGTATACTATGTATTGTTACTACCTAGGTACCTATCTATACCTTGTTACCTAGGTATCTATGTATACTTGTATACTATGTATTGTTACTACCTAGGTACCTATCTATACCTTGTTACCTAGGTATCTCTGGCATTTACTTCTTCCTTCTTTCTCTTCTCCTATTGCAGTTTCACTTCTCTATAGTTATCTTGCGTTCCTCCCCGTACTTCTTTCCTCTCCCACACTACAGGGGGAGGGGGAAATGCCGACCCCAAATGAAATATTGGGGAAACGGCTAAGTGAAAGAAGATTGAATAATCTATAAGCCTCTAGCAAACATTGAACCCAGGGCCTCCAACGTGCATTCCTAATATAATGTGTGATGTTTGTTTCAGTTATTACTCATGTTCTTCACATTGCTGAGGAAAAGAGCATGGGATTATGGAAGACTAGCACTTGTACAGAAGAACGGGGTATATCTAGGTTAGTAGGCTTATGTACTTTACCAGCTTTACCTACTGGTTAAGGACAAAAGACAAAAGTCCGTTTACTCCAACAACAGGCTACTCCTAGATATCACTGAATCACTGTGGTCAAAACCGCAAAACATATTGAGCACAAATTCCGTACCTCGGCTCAGGTTGAACCCGCACCCTCCTGTTTACCAGGCGAGCGTCTTAACCACTACACCACCGAGGCAATTATTATCTATTTAAATGTTAAACCAGTATTGTTAATTCTCACTGATCGGAAATCATTCCCTTAACACCCCAGGTCTACAATATCATCTTACAGTGTTTGTTAACTTCTGAGAATGTTGCGAGACCGTTCAGACTCTGTCTCGGGATGGGTGACCATTCGCTCATCATGAATGAAGTCGACTCAATAGTCTCAATCCTCAGTGACAAAAGAACTAGTCACTTGTCAGGTCAGCAATTGACTTTTACAACAAAGGTCTTCTCACGGTTCTGGTTTGACCCTCCCTTCTGCAACAAGCTACCTGCCTACTCTACTCATATTAATCTCATTCAGCCTGAGTAGCACGCGATTAAGGACTAGCACTTGTACAGAAAAGTTCAATAACTTGATATTACCTTGTAATTTCCAGGTGGACCCAGCTGTTCTATGGATCTCTGGACGAAGCTGTGGCTGTGAATCCCTCTGACACCAGACCCCCTCATACTATCCCCTCCCTAGAGACATAGTAAACAGTGTATACTATACACGGTAAAAGGTCACTCAAGGTCAGTTTTACGTCTTTCATGCAAAAGCAAAACGAAACAAATGTGGCAGAAAAAAGTTCACTGTTTAAAAACTGTAATTTTTTTCTGTCACACACACGTTCAATTTGTCTGTCATGCAAAATTAAAACTGTACAGTGAACATATATGGCCGGCCGCCGGTCCTAGAATTTGTGAGTCCCCTATCTCTTATATCCTATGAAGAGAATTAACTATAAAGAAGATATAGGGAAGAAGAGTAAGGTCACTCAAGTTCAGTTTTACGTCTTTCATGCAAAGGCAAAACGAAACAAATGTGGCAGAAAAAAGTTCACTGTTTAAAAACTGTGATTTTTTTTCTGCCACACACACGTTCAATTTGTCTGTCATGCAAAATTAAAACTGTACAGTGAACATATACATATGACCGGCCGCCGGTCCTAGAATTTGTGAGTCCCCTATCTCTTATATCCTATGAAGAGAATTAACTATAAAGAAGATATAGGGAAGAAAAGAAACCCGTCTACAATAAGCTATCGAATAGATCAGGAGATGACATACCTAATATTTTAATGGTTGAGTGGAAAAGCTCTTTTAGCAGAATCCTGCCACTTCAAATAAAGCAAAAATATTTTGTTATTATTTATTTTTTAAATCCAATCCAATTATAATCATAAATTTCAATTCCTTGTTTGTTTCAGAACCCAATCCTATCGGAATTCATGCCTACACTACTCATGTGGACATTCGCTGCTATGTTACCAGTACTGGTGGTTAAGTCTGATCAATGGTTAGGCCATTGGACCAGGAGTGAAATGAATCATGCCATCATGAGGAAGACATTCACGTTTCTGCTC
>NW_007378527.1:0-11977 GCF_000475195.1 Diaphorina citri
CAAATTTCATCAAAATCAATCGATAGGACGAAACAGACAAACCGAAATGAAAAATCTTCTACAAAATCTTCTGGTTGGAACACTCTTGTTTCGTTCAACTATACAAACAGCCCGCAATGATATTCACCCCACGCCCCTGGTTTCTAAAGCAAGAGTTAAAAAAACAGGAGATAAAAAAGTTAAGAGTTAAGTATGTGTGTGTGGGGGGGGTTAGTTAATTTAGATTAGAACCACGTGTCGAAAAGAGATAAAGTCGAAACATTGTTGAGGATTTGTAGGTACAATTCATACGGAACATATAGAGAGGGTTTTTGTTTTTTTCAACTGTAAAGATCACTCCGAAAAATAGGGCCCTAAAGGCTCAGTTCAGTCAAAAACGTTTGCTAACCATTTTACGAAACAAAAAAAAAAAAAAAAAAAAAAAAAAAAAAAAAAAAAGTAAAAGTTCGTTCAAAAATGGCTCAAAACTTAGCTGACCTAAAGAAAAAAAAAAAGTCAAGTTGAAACTTAGTAGTCGATGTTCGTTCAGAAATGGCTCAAAACTTAGCTGACCTAAATGCCTACAAGATTTAATCCATAGGCTCAATGGATATCAAATAAGTACATAATAGGTATGTAGGTATACCTATTAACCTATGTATTAAAATTAAACATATATGTTTAATTTGAGATCTATAGAACTTGAGATCTATAGATCACAAAAAACACTAAAAAAAAAAAAAAAAAAAAAAAAAAAAAAATTAAAGGAAAACAATATTAAGTAACCCATTGAAATATTTGCAATCGAATATTACAGTCATATTTCTTCTGGTACTTTATCTAAACGTAAGTTACCTATGAGGAACCAGACCATAACCTCACCAAAGCTACCAAGAGTACCAAGTCCATTGGGTATCTGCCTAGTGGTACTCCGATAACTCCAAGACCTATAAGAGCACTAAAGCAGAGGTTCCCAATCTGTGGTACGCGGAAGCATTTCTGGTGGTACGCGAAGAGATTTGAAACCCCCATTTTTTATTGGTTTCTCTCGAAATACGAAAAACAAATCTGGTGACCCTGGTTGGGAGAGAAATCTACACTGAATGCACCAAAAAATTGTGACATCGTACTACAATTAACAAAAAATTTCGCCTGCGACGCTATAATATCTTAATTTAAACCCCTAAGCACACGAAATTGATGTTGGGTGGTACGCAAAAAGAACCTTGAGGTGTCAGGTCGTACGCAGTTCTCAAAAGTTTGGGAACCCCTGACCTAAAGTCACATAGTGAACTCCAGAAGAGTAGGGGCTAGAGGTTACTGACCTCTTGACCTAAGAGACCTGTCGGGTTAAGGTGCTCTTTCCACCTAGCAGCCCAGAGAATGGTATCTGTTCTGAAAACATAGCGGGAGTGATCTGCCTGTCTTGGTGGTGTAGTGGTCAAGACGCCCGGACTGGTGATCAGGAGGACGTGGGTTCAATCCCTGCCAACACATAGGATTTTGTCCTCAATATAATTTGACGAGATGAGGACAAGGATAGTATCTATTGGGTACTCTGTGCTAAATTTAATTATTTGATTTGGATCCGAACCAGCAACCTCTGGATCCAAGGTGGACAGCAACCATTAGACTCTGCTTGGTTTTTGGACAGAAATAATTTATAATAGAACTGTCTTTTCCTTTTCCTCTCTCCTTTTTTAAGGGAACTTTCAGAGACAAAAGTCAAAAACCTATAAATCCTTATTACCTACATTACATTGAAATGGGGGTCTTTTCTGACGAAATTCCTGTGCGCGGAGTCCAGTATGTAGGATTATTGCACCCCAAATCCATATAGGTATTTATATAGGTACCTAACCTACTCGTTGTATTGTACGTACCTAATTTTCGTGTTCACCTGTTATTAGCCTTTCTACACTAAGTAATATAAATGAGCCTATAAATATCAATAACTTTGAACCTAATCAACATCTTGAGATTCTTCGGGACCTTAAATTTCACTATAGCCTATAACGATAACGTCCTCCCCCCACGAAGAAGAAGAAGAAGAAGAAGAAGAAGAAGAAGAAGAAGAAGAAGAAGAAGAAGAAGAAAAAAAGCGATAGAGCTTTTCACCATCCATTACCAATTAGACATAAAACGTACGTGTGTACCAGGGCCGTAGCCAGGATTTTGTACAGAGGGGGGTGGGGGGCGAAGAGTCCAAACAGGGAAATTATGGGGTGGGGTGGAAGCTCGGAGTCTGGCTTACAGTAAAGGAGAAAAAATTGAACTCGAGTTGGGGGAGGGGCTCGTCCCTGGTATGTACATTTTAATGTATGAAAAATCTCTCCCCTTTCAGTAAGGCATTTCTCGGCTAAACTCCTTATTTGCCCACTGAGGCTTAGGTGTAGGGGCAAACAGCCCAAAAAGATGTGGGTTTAAGCTTATACAAACCTTTGAAGGCATTTCTTAGGTATTTCGGCAGAGTCATTCAAATTCTTAGCACAGGGTCAGATTTTTTTCTCTCGCCAGGACTCGAACCTGGGTCTCCCAAATGTCAGACCTTAGTGATGACCACTAGAGGAGGTTGCCACTGATGGTAATTTATGTCACATTTAATTGTTTTTGATTGGTTTGGCTCCATAGAGGCGGTGTGATTTGTATGTCACGGAATTTTTTCTCTCGTCAGGACTCGAACCTGGGTCTCCCCAATGTCAGACCTTAGTGATGACCACTAGGAGGTTGCCACTGATGGTAATTTATGTCACATTTAATTGTTTTTGATTGGTTTGGCTCCATAGAGGCGGTGTGATTTGTATGTCACTATCATGCTACCATGATCATCAATGAAATCTGATATAGGGTGGTCGTCTCGGTGGCGTAGTGGTCAACGCGCTCGGACTGGTGATCAGGAGGGCGTGAGTTCGATCCCAATTTGGGGTTTTGCTGTCCACTTTGCACTTATAGATAGCATAATAAAACAGTTCACTTTTTTTGTGAGTTATTGTTGGGAAACATTAGAGGCAGTCAATTTTACGAGTATTTCCTTTCTCTTCACATTTAAGGTGGGCCACTCACTATCAGGTAGATCTGACAGGCGGACATGTTCAGGCGTACCTGTCAGGTCTACCTGATAGTGAGTAGCTGGCGTAACCATCTTCTCCTCCTACACTCATTCATTGATGAGACCTCAGTCAGTCTATTTCCCCTGTGATTCTAACACCATACAACTCCTCTTTTGCCTATTCTCTCTCGTCCTCATTCTTCCTCTTCACCAAAGGTCATTTCAGCCCATTTCCTCTCTTTTCTCACTTTATCGGATTCCCCTACTTGTTTATCTCCTTCCGCCTTCTTTCACTGATGACGGTCACTTCATTTCCTCTCGTCTTCTAAGTTCTTCTTCCTCCTCTTTTTCTTCTTCTTCCTATTCTTCTCGTTCTTCTTCCTCTTCCTCTTTTTCTTCCTAGCCTCCTGCTCCTCTTTACTGATGACCAGCGTTCTATTTCTATCACATCTAGTTTCTCTTTTCTTCTCTTCCTCTTCCTATCCCTTCCACAGATGGCCAGTGGTCATTGCACCCATCCAGTCCATTTCCTCTCCTTTTCCTTCACATCCACTCCTCCTCCTCCTTCTTCTCTTCCTCCTCCTCTTCCTTCTCCTCCTCCTCTTCCTCCTCCGTTTTCCTCACTGACGCGGTCATCTCCAGGAAAAACAAAAAGGAAATTCGAAACTTCTCCGGCCGTCCGGTCAAGCATGGCATGCACATCCGCTAAAAGTGTCCCTTATATTCCTTATCTCTCCCGGGGACTTCTGCCGGCAGTAACCGGTCACGAGTCCAATGTGTAGAGGGGTGACGCAAGGAGATGTTTTTGGACCTTTCCTCCTTCATTTTCCCCCTTTTTTCTTCCTTTTTCTTTTCCTTTTCCTGACTCTCTTCCCACGTTTTTCTATGGGAAATGGGAAGAGGTGTTTTTGGACCTTTCCTTTTTCATTTTTTCCCTTTCTTTCTTTTCCCTCTTTTCCTGGCGCTCTTCCCATGTTTTTCCCCAGCCAACCTCCTCCAACGTTCATGGAGAAGTTTTTCTCCTCTCATCCGTTTTGGACGGGTGGAGAGGGGTGTTTCCCATCCGTTTTTGGAAATGGACGGGTGGGTTCTGGTCACTTTATTGTTTAATAGAGGTGTTAGGGTGGTTGTCCGCTGAACTGAACGTAAATTGCTCGCCAACCTTCCCTCCTCTTGTGTGTTTTTACTTTTTATCTCTCAACTCTCATGTTGCAACTCAAGGGTTGTTTTTAGGAGGAAACAAGTGACTTTTGATACAGGAGCAAGTTGAAATTTTGCAATTTTTTTGACAGGGTAGGAAGTTGGTTAAAAAAAGAAAAAAAAAATACCTACGGTGTAAATTTATTTATTTCGGTGAATTGTCATTTGTTTGAATATATTAGGTAGTTTACAGAGGCATATTATTGTTCTGTACAGAGAAAAGAGGGAAATCTTGGCCTCATCTAGGTTAAATAAAAGTTCTTAGTGCTTATTTAAGTAACTGAGAACCCCTTTTAAATCATTCTATTCCATGAGAACAACCCTGGCACACAGTTCCTTGTTCCTTTCTCTGTGGAATGTCGTTTGAATACTAAAATAAAGAGGTACATGAGTAATAGGGGAGGGGGGAGGTTTGGCTATCTGATATTCTGAAAACAAAAACATGCAAAACACGAAAAAGAAGGGGAGGGGGGGGGAAGGCAAATGTGAAGAAAAGGAGAAGGAGAACAAGTTCGAGAGAGAAGGAGAAAGGGATGGAGAGGAAAGGGGCTAAAAAGGGGATCCTAAAGTTTTATCTTGGGCCGTAAATTTTTGGGCCCTTAAAATGATGACTCTTTTATCTGCCCTAAGTAGGTGGGGGCCCTTTTTTAGAGGTTTTAGGTTACGGAGCGTTTTAACACCAACTAACTTTTAACATAACTTCTTCTCTTTTGCCCTTTTTTTCCCGGGCTATCTCTGGGAGTAGATCTTTGGCATTGTTTTCCATATTCCCATCTGAACCTTTTTAGCTCGCGCTCTCGCTCTCTCCCTCCTCCCTCTCCCATAAAAACTCAATTTACTCTTTCTTTTTATCGCACTGTAGGTAATATGTAAAAATGGTAGGTATCTGATTCAAGTGTAATTTGTAATTTAGACAATAAGTAGGTAGGTACTCGGTATCTTTGAGAACAATCTTTTCTAAAGATCAAAATCCTTAATGTGCCTATTCCAAGTTATTTATTGAAGGTTTTTTTATTCTTTTTCCATATCGTAATTTTATGCAGATACTGCATAATACCTGCCTGTCTATAAAAGTAAAAAAAGTAATGTAAAGCAAATATGACAATCTATGTATAAAAATGAATAAATAATAAAGAAACAAATAGGTAAGGATTCTATAGAAAGCAATTGAAAACAAATACTGTGACTGGAGTAGAAAAACAAGGATGTTTTACAGTTTACACCAATAAAAAGAAATCTAACAAATGGATGGAATGAGTGAGAGAGTGAGAGGGAAAGTAGTATTATTGTGAAGTGAGTCAGATATTTGATAAAAGAATGAATTCATACATATAGGTGCTGATTGAAAGATAGGGCTATACTATACACTGGTTTGCTGACATACTGATTGAACGGTTTTGAGCTTTTGAAAGATGCATATTTCATTATATTGTCAGGCCATAATAATGTACATACCTACTTCAAATAATTCGGAAGTCTAGTTAGCCTGGTTGGTAGCGCGTCTGCCGTGTAAGCGCTAGGCCTCGTATGCTATTCCCGCTAACAAATGAAAAAAAAAAAAAAAACACCTTTTAGTAAACAGAAAGTTAAAATAAATAGACACCTACCTAAGTAAAAATGTAACAAAAATTAATAATAATAAAAAACAATTTGCTAGCTATAGGAGTGATGAAGATTATGAGGAAAATTAAAAGTAAAGATGTGAAATAAAAATACCCACAAAACATGTACGCAATGTTGATAATCACAAAGAAACATTCATGAAATCCCAGAAATCATGGAAAAAATTCTGAATAAAAAACAGGAATAAAATAATAATACAAAGAGGAAAAAGAAGAAGAAGAAGAGGAAGAAGAAGAAGAAGGGGAGGAAGGAGAGAGAATTGAAAGCTCACATAATAAACTTGTTGGAAATAATAAAAGAGGTGCTTATTCAGAAAAGATGTAAAATGAAAATACCCACAAAACATGTACGCAATGTTGACAATCACAAAGAAACATTCATGAAATCCCAGAAATCATGGAAAAAAATTCTGAATAAAAAACAGGAATAAAATAATAATACAAAGAGGAAAAAGAAGAAGAAGGGGAGGAAGGAGAGAGAATTGAAAGCTCACATAATAAACTTGTTGGAAATAATAAAAGAGGTGCTTATTCAGAAAATTGACAATGAAAACCGCATGCTTGACAACGTTTAATATAAAATGTTTCGAACAACATCTAAACATTCTAAACAAATCCAGAGAGGAAACGTTAAACGCTTCGCGGGAATAAGAGGAATTGAAGGAGGAATCCAAAGTATATCTTAACAAAAGGAATATCAAAGGAAATAGATAATTTTGAAACAATATCAGAGAAATCGGAGCTTGTTGGAAATAATAAAAGAGGTGCTTATTCAGAAAATTGACAATGAAAACCGCATGCTCGACAACGTTTAATATAAAATGTTTCGAACAACATCCAAACATTCTAAACAAATCCGAAGAGGAAATGTTAAACGCTTCGCGGGAATAAGACGAATTGAAGGAGGAATCCAAAGTATATCTTAACAAAAGGAATATCAAAGGAAATAGAGAATTTTGAAACAATATCAGAGAAATCGGAGAATTATTTAATAATGTGGGTTTGAAATTATTCAAATAAATAAAAGTTTAATTTCAATAAATAGAAAATAGACGATCTTTTATGTGTTGGTTTGTTCTTCTCACCTATAACCTGGTAGCGAATATGAATCAATCATCAATAAAAAGAATTGCTATTACATATTTGATATATTGAAAATTAATGTACCTAATTCATTGGTTCCCAACCTGGGGGCTGTTTCAGACGCATGCGGTCTGTCGGACGTGTCCCACATCGAGTCCCTACAGGAGAAATCCCAGTGCGCGTTAGAAGAGTACTGCCGCACGCAGTACCCCTCCCAGCCTATCCGGTTTGGGAAACTCCTCCTACGGCTGCCCTCGCTTCGCACGGTCAGTTCGCAAGTGATCGAGCAGCTGTTTTTCGTCCGCCTTGTCGGGAAGACCCCGATAGAGACCCTGATTCGGGATATGCTACTGAGCGGGTCCAGTTTTAGCTGGCCCTACATGAACTCTATGTGACACAACTTCGTGTGGCGACAGCTGGCGTCGTAAGCGACTTGGGGACGGGGGTGGGCGAAAAAGAGTACGTGGGGTGAAACTACCTAATACCATGTGTACCTTGCTGAGATAGAGCTTGAAAGTCCCTTAAAGGGGACTACGCAACGGACTGCACTGGGCCAAAATGGTCCGCCAAGGTTCGGCGGACCAAAACGAAATCTGAAGTGACTACGCATTAGACGGACCAACGGACCATTTTCGGTCTGTTGCGATCTGTCAAACAGGGAAGTTCATTCGAAACAATATTGAGAATTTAAATACCTACTAGATTAAACATCGTAATAAAATAGTTGAAGATGGATCCCCGGAACAAAAATCAAATGGTGGGGCAGCAAATTTGGTAGAACGGACCAAATTTGAAGTGACTACGCATTAGACGGACCATTTTCAGTCTGTTGCGATCGGTCAAACAGGGAAGTTCATTCGAAACAATATTGAGAATATTAATATCTACTGGAGTAAACATCGTAATAAAATAGTTGAAGATGGATCCCCGGAACAAAAATCAAATGGTGGGGCAGCAAATTTGGTAGAACGAAATTGGAGAAAAATGTAAACAAATCGGAGGAATTACATTAAAATCTTAAACAAACTCGAGAAATCAAAGACAATCTAAACAAATCCAATGGAAATGTTAAACGTTTTCGAAAATTAGAGAATTCAAAGGAGGAACCCAATCTACACCAAGAGAATGTTAAACAAAAGGAACATCAAAGGAAATAGAGGATTAGAGAAATTGGAAGAAAATTGTAACAATATCAGTGAAATTGGAAGAAAATGTGAACATTGTAAACAAACCCAAGGAATCTAAGATAATGTAAACCTAATCCAAACTGGAATGATAAAAGTAAAATTAAGTTGAATGGGAAAAAAAAGGGAAAACTTGGAAAAGAATAATATTCTTCCTACTGAAAATTGAAATAACCAACCCGAGAGAGAGAGAGAGAGAGAGAAAGAGAGAGAGAGAGAGAGAGAGAGAGAGAGAGAGAGAGAGAGAGAGAGAGAGAGATTAGAGAATCTAAAGGAGGAACCCAATCTACACCAAGAGATTGTTAAACAAAAGGAACATCAAAGGAAAGAGAGGATTAGAGAAATTGGAAGAAATTGGAAGAAGAAAATTGTAACAATATCAGTGAAATTGGAAGAAAATGTGAACATTGTAAACAAACCCAAGGAATCTAAGATAATGTAAACCTAATTAAAGGAGGAACCCAATCTACACCAAGAGAATGTTAAACAAAAGGAACATCAAAGGAAATAGAGGATTAGAGAAATTGGAAGAAAATTGTAACAATGTCAGTGAAATTGGAAGAAAATGTGAACATTGTAAACAAATCCAGGGAATCTAATATTATATAAACCTAATCCAAACTGGAATGATAAAAGTAAAATTAAGTTGAATGGGAAAAAAAGGGAAAACTTGGAAAAGAATAATATTCTTCCTACTGAAAATTGAAATAACCAGATCCCCAGGCTATCTCTGGGAGTAGATCTTTGGCATTGTTTCCCATCTGAACCTTTTTAGCTCGCGCTCACTCTCTCTCTCTCTCCCATAAAAACTCAATTTACTCTTTCTTTTTATCGCACTGTAGGTAATATGTAAAAATAGTAGGTATCTGATTCAAGTGTAATTTGTAATTTAGACAATAAGTAGGTAGGCACTCGGTATCTTTGAGAACAATCTTTTCTAAAGATCAAAGTCCTTAATGTGCCTACTCCAAGTTATTTATTGAAGCTTCTTTTTTTTTTATTCTTTTTCCATATCGTAATTTTATGCAGATACTGCATAATACCTGCCTGTCTATAAAAGTAAAAAAAGTAATGTAAAGCAAATATGACAATCTATGTATAAAAACGAATAAATAATAAAGAAGGAAACAAATAGGTAAGGATTCTATGGAAAGCAATTGAAAACAAATACTGTGACTGGAGTAGAAAAACAAGGATGTTTTACAGTTTACACCAATAAAAAGAAATCTAACAAATGGAAATTTGGTATGTACTTCACAAATGTGACAAGGATGCAACTCAAAACGTTTGGTTGAGATAGGTGCTGCGGTTGGCGGTATTTTGATTCGACCGTTTTTCGGCGGTTTTCAGCTATACCGACTAAACGGTTAGAGATATTATAAAATTTTAGGGTATAAAAACAAGAACACCCAAATAATAAGCATCATTCATTAGGATAAGGAAAGTCGTTGTTTTTTGGCGGTTTTCAGCTATACCGACTAAACGGTTAGAGATATTGTAAAATTTTAGGGTATAAGAACAAGAACACCCAAAATATGCATCATTCAATAGGATGAGGAAAGTCGTGTGATGTTCCCACCAGATTTTTTATTAATCCTTTCCCAAACGGAACCGGTTCCGTTTGGGAAAACTGAAATATCGTCTGTACTAAACCATTGGAAGATGGCGCACCATCGTTATCGGTTTTGGTTCCGAAAATTTCACCAAAGGAGATTACCTACAAGGAGGCTATATAATTTTACGATTTTAAGTATTGCATTTTTTTTACTTTCTATTTTTACTTTATATTACTACAGTAATGAGAAAGTATTTTTTTTTCTTTTTTTTTCAATGTGCCATTTTTCATCCAAGGGTTTTAAATGCCCTCGGTTGCCTCTTTCTGGCAAAGAACAAAGTGTTGATCGTTTAGATAATTTTAAATGTGTAAATATAGTGTTTAGGGCATTGTATTTTGTTTTTGTTTTCTGCTTAATTCTCTAAGTGTACATTATCTGTATAGGTCATAGCCATATTACGTAACTTAGGCAGCGCGTACACTTATAGTCTTACACGTCAATATATCATTTTCTACCACCATCTATTAATTTACATATTTACCTTTTTTCCCAAGTTCAGCAAGGTCTTTTTATTGAATTGTTACTGATACATGTATTATTCTTTAATTTTCTACTACCATCTATTAATTTACATATTTACCTTTTTTCCCAAGTTCAGCAAGGTCTTTTTATTGAATTGTTACTGATACATGTATTATTCTTTAACCCATCAAATATACGAGACCTAGTTTAGACTGCTGGGGTAAAGGGACTTTTCAGTCCTATTCGGGCAGGATAAACAAGGTATATTCTATTCAATGTACCATCTCCGTTTCGATTAAGTTTCATTAAAGTATCCAAACCACGTTATCGACTCGAGTCGGAAGCATTCTTTTATGCCTAGTCGGGAAGGAAATGGGACGTATTCGGGACGAAAACCGAACTTATTCGGGAGGGAAACGGAACGTATTTGGGACGGAGACAGAATTTATTCGGGACGTATAAGTGTGCGTGCTGGTTTATGTGTGTTTTCTCATTACGTTGAATCTTTTACGTTTACAATATAAGATGAAATGTAGGTATAAAATTGATTTGAAAAAGCCTTTAAAACTTCCAAACACTTGAAAACTTGAAAAATGTTTTCATTGTCACTTTTGAAGAGTAAAATCTTGTGCAAAGTCAGCTACTTACGGCCAGGAGACAAAGTCTGAGATCAAACTTGCTAACAATTGAATTAAGCATTTTTATTGGTTAAAAAGTTTAAAATGAACCAATCAGATCTTAATCCAATTGTTTAATTTGAGTTGAATGTTAAAAAATGCCGTAAGATGCTACATTCTGACGACCCACCTTAACTTTGTAACAAAATAATTATCAATAGTCACAATTATTTTGGGAATTTAGTTCAGAGAACTGTTCTATTCTTAAAATAAATCAAAAAAATACCTACCCTCTTCAAATTAGTATGTTTTACCGGCAAATAAAAATCATTTGCACCCTCATCAATTGTTCACATTTTACCGGGATATAAAAATTCTTTACCTATGTATATGAATACTACATCTATCATATTTTGTACCTACATTTTTCGTGTAAATACTACATTTTACAGATTCTACTGTACAGGCGAACATTTTTGTAATTACATATTATAAATTTTTAAATCTCTCTCTACTTTACCTATTCTATGGTAGATTTAGGAGGTCCAGAGATAATCGGACGTATGGGAGGGGGAAAAGGTAGGTAGAGGGATTTTAGAGGGTCCAGTAGATAATGGAGGGGTAGGCATACTTCATGGGAGGGAGGAGGAAGGATGGGTGGGTAGGTAGAGATATTTTAGTGGGTCCAGTAGTGGGGGAGGGGGAGTTTTAATATTTAGTGGGACCAAGAAGATAATATTTTAAAATAAAAGCACCACAAAATGTAGATATAGGAGTAAGTATTTGGGTGTAAGAGTGAGAGAGAAAGGGAAGGAGAGGGAAAGACAGCAAAGAAGGGAGAAAGGAGTGAAGGGAGAAAGAGATAGAAATACTCAGAAGAATGAGAAAGAGGGAGAGGGGAACAGGAGAAAGAAAGGAGAGAGAAAGAGAGGAAAGATTATGATGTATATCACACCACTAAAAAGTAAAAAAGTAAAAGGCTCACTCCAAGTGCGTGAAAGCATCACGATCAAGATTAATAATTTTATTGTTTTGGGGTTCCCACCTCAACAATGTAAATAAATAAGGTAAGAGATACCTACGAAAATAAAATAGGTACCTACCTACATGTTCTTTTGAAAAAAAAAAAAAAAAAAAAAAAAAAAAAAAAAATTTAAGTAAGTAC
>NW_007378527.1:12592-15645 GCF_000475195.1 Diaphorina citri
ACAACCTCAAAAAAAAAAAAAAAAAAAAAAAAAACAACAAAGAGCTGAAAAAGTCCAGAAAAGTGAAAACAGCAGAGTGCCGTGTAACATTTAAGTACATGCAATGTGGCAAACATTTTCGATCAAAAACTGTCATCCTTGAAATTTCCTCTTTCGATTCCGTTCATCGATGACATCACGACACCAATCTAACCTCCTCCTTCTTTTCTTCTGTTTCAGACGCATGCGGTCTGTCGGACGTGTCCCACATCGAGTCCCTACAGGAGAAATCCCAGTGCGCGTTAGAAGAGTACTGCCGCACGCAGTACCCCTCCCAGCCTATCCGGTTTGGGAAACTCCTCCTACGGCTGCCCTCGCTTCGCACGGTCAGTTCGCAAGTGATCGAGCAGCTGTTTTTCGTCCGCCTTGTCGGGAAGACCCCGATAGAGACCCTGATTCGGGATATGCTACTGAGCGGGTCCAGTTTTAGCTGGCCCTACATGAACTCTATGTGACACAACTTCGTGTGGCGACAGCTGGCGTCGTAAGCGACTTGGGGACGGGGGTGGGCGAAACAGAGTACGTGGGGTGAAACTACCTAATACCCCGTATACCTTGCTGAGATAGAGCTTGAAAGTCCCTTAAAGGGGACTACGCAACGGACTGCACTGGGCCAAAATGGCCCGCCAAGGTTCGGCGGACCAAAACGAAATCTGAAGTGACTACGCATTAGACGGACCAGCGGACCATTTTCGGTCTGTTGTGATCTGTCAAACAGGGAAGTTCATTCGAAACAATATTGAGAATATTTAAATCTACTGGAGTAAACATCGTAATAAAATAGTTGAAGATGGATCCCCGGAACAAAAATCAAATGGTGGGGCAGCAAATTTGGTAGAACGGACCAAATTTTAGACTAGGCACTAGTCTGGCGGACCAAATTTGATCCGGAAAATGGTCTGGTGCAGTCCGGTCCTAATAATGTGTAGTCCTTTTGCGGTGCGGTGTACCAAACTGTTAAGATGTGTCAAAGGTTCTAGAGTGTACCAAAATTTCTTCGGTGTACCAAAATGGTCCCAAGTTGTACCGAATATTTCGTCCATCCCCCGACAAGATTGTCAAACCAAAAAGAGAAAACGCAATATTGTTAATGACTTAATGAGTGAAAAGATCATTTTTGTTTTTTTGTTCGTGTTATTTTTTTTCTTACAAGTTTTGTTCTATGTACAATATCTACTTTTGATTCATGTGGCCTAGGCTCTTGGCGTTCGCTGCGACACGAAACTTTTGGTTAAGACCGGTGCAACGGTTGGCGGCATTTTACCGCTTTTTGGAGGTTTTCGGTGTAATTTAACAATATTTTTTTTGTTAGTGTTATTTTTCTTTTTACAAGTTTTGTTCTATGTACAATATCTACTTTTGATTCATGTGGCCTAGGCTCTTGACGGTCGCGCGCCTCCCGGCATGCTTGATAGGTTTTTTTTGTCTTTTGGACACAATTATTGGCTTGAAGAACAATGAAATTGGAATGTACGCGAATAAAAAGCTTCATGTATCTTTTCAAGTTTTTACTTTCCTTATCCTATAGGAAGGAAAGTACCTAATGTAATCGGGTCAAATTTTCGATGGTCAGTTTTTAGTGCCAAAACACGTGAAAATCTGAAAGATCTGTAGGGAAATTATTCGCGATTCTATCCGGGTATGTACTTGCATGATAATTGAACGAACGAATTAAGTTTTGTTTTAAAAATGGCAATAGCCAGCATCGAACCCGCGACCTTCAACATGGCAAGTAAGAACCGTGCCCCGTACTACATAAGGCACAGGGTATTGGTTAGGTGTCAGCTTTCATGTGGTAATAGCATGATCTTATTGGTCCCAGCCTATTCTATCCGTTCATGACATTACCATGTTTGGAACTTTATTGACAAAGAATACATTTTAGGACAAGAAAATAAATAAATCAATTTATTTCTATCCGTTCATGACATTACCATGTTTGGAACTTTATTGACAAAGAATACATTTTAGGACAAGAAAATAAATAAATCAATTTATCATTATTATTATTGTATTTTAAAAATTGACTCCTTTTGATTTTATTTTCACAAATTTATTTGACAGATTTTATTCTCAAACCCAGGTAATGATCTCTTTCATAAACAGATGGATGGCGTACGGGGGGGAATTGGTTTAACCTCTAGATGGCCTGCCTGTGCTAACCATTGGAAATCCAAGATGGCATAGTCCCAACAATTGAAGATCAAGGGTTCAGTTCCCGTTTCCACATTTTCAACAGTAGTTTAACAACAAAATACGGACGTAATTTACTTCCGTATACAATTTTGAAGCTAAGACAAGCCTTCAAAGTTCATTTCGAACGACCTACTGTACGTAGTGTTAAAGCGCTTTAAAGGAAAAAAAAAAGTTCATTTCAAGACCGGGTAATTATTCAGAAGCCACGACAATGAAAAAGAAAGCTCCTTTTTGTAGCACTTTTCCATTGATGTGACTTCTGACCAAGTACCCAAGAATGAATTACAGAACGGATAAAATCACTGGCGTGGTTCAGATCAGAACCAAGTGATAACTGGCTATCACACCATTCTATCACAAACTCTTGGTATAATGGAACAACTTGTTCTAAGCTGACAGTCTAAATAAAGTAATAAAGCACTACTTATACTTATTCTTTTCGACTCTTCACACCTAATATTTATCTCCACCAAATCCTTTGATTTTACCTACTCTTCAACTTCAGTCGACTTTAGTGTATACGCACCTGAAGTCCTTAAGACATCCTCTCACAGTTCGCTTTTGTCCGCTCGCTTCGTCAATTGACTGGCAAAAAATTCGAACACAGAAGGGAAGGCAGTCCAGGAGGTCAGCTCATGTTTGCGGGTACCTGCCGACACCCTAGTGACGTCATCAGATGAGGTACTCTCCTCCAGTGAAGAATCTAGAGGGAGCTCACTAGACACCCAATTCCGACTGATCTGTAAACCAGAGAAGGAGGAGGGGCTAGAAATGTTAGAATAGAATAGACTATAGAATATACCTTGTTTATCCTGCTC
>NW_007378527.1:15822-66276 GCF_000475195.1 Diaphorina citri
TTATTACCTCCATGTTCTTTTAAAAAAAAAAAAAAAAAAAAAAAATCAGCATTTATGTACGTACCCTCTCATATCAAGTTGCACGTCTAACTTTATGTAGGGATGTGTTTACAAATTCAAGATTCAAGTAAACATCTGACCAAGAAAAAAAAATAATAATAATAGAAAGTAAAAAAAAAAACTGAAAATTGACTGACCACAATATCAAGAAGGGTTTTTGCTGTATTTTAATCAACTACCTATACAAAAGCTCACTCCTTACTCCTTCTCCCCTTCTCCTTAACCACCTCCTCTCTTCCTCCCCTGTCCATGTCCTTTGTCAGCATTTTTTGTTCAGCTTTTTTTTCGACACAAATCTAATTTCCCCGATATGTATGTTCATCATATTCACATCTGAATAAACTTGTCGAATTTTTCGGCAAAGGGTGATACGATCGAGAGAGAGAGAGAGAGAGAGAGAGAGAGAGAGAGAGAGAGAGAGAGAGAGAGAGAGAGAGAGAGAGAGAGAGATGCCTGTGCTGAACCATTGGAAATCCAAGATGGCATAGTCCCAACAATTGAAGATCAAGGGTTCAGTATCCCTTTCCACATTTTCAACAGTAGTTTAACAACAAAATACGGAAGTAATTTACTTCCGTATACAATTTTGAAGCTAACCGTCGTATGTATGAAATCTAAAGATAAACTTAAGTTTAACTTGAAATGAAAATCTTGCCAAATTTCATGAAATCTAGCCAGTTATCTCAAGAAATGACATGAAATTGGCAACATTGTTCGTCTTAAGTTAAACTTAAGTTTATCTTTGGATTTCATACATACGACGGTAAGACAAGCCTTCAAAGTTCATTTCAAGACCGGGTAATTATTCAGAAGCCACGACAATGAAAAAGAAAGCTCCTTTTTGTAGCACTTTTCCATTGATGTGACTTCTGACCAAGTACCCAAGAATGAATTACAGAACGGATAAAATCACTGGCGTGGTTCAGATCAGAACCAAGTGATAACTGGCTATCACACCATTCTATCACAAACTCTTGGTATAATGGAACAACTTGTTCTAAGCTGACAGTCTAAATAAAGTAATAAAGCACTACTTATACTTATTCTTTTCGACTCTTCACACCTAATATTTATCTCCACCAAATCCTTTGATTTTACCTACTCTTCAACTTCAGTCGACTTTAGTGTATACGCACCGGTGATAACTGGCGATCACACCATTCTATTACAAACTGTTGGTATAATGGAACAACTTGTTCTAAGCTGACAGTCTAAATAAAGCACTACTTATACTTATTCTTCTCGACTCTTCACACCTAATATTTATCTCCACCAAATCCTTTGATTTTACCTACTCTTCAACTTCAGTCGACTTTAGTGTATACGCACCTGAAGTCCTTAAGACATCCTCTCACAGTTCGCTTTTGTCCGCTCGCTTCGTCAATTGACTGGCAAAAAATTCGAACACAGAAGGGAAGGCAGTCCAGGAGGTCAGCTCATGTTTGCGGGTACCTGCCGACACCCTAGTGACGTCATCAGATGAGGTACTCTCCTCCAGTGGCGAATCTAGAGGGCGCTCACTAGACACCCAATTCCGACTGATCTGTAAACCAGAGGAGGAGAATAGAATAGAACACATATTATACTCTAGTGACGTCATCAGATGAGGTACTCTCCTCCAGTGAAGAATCTAGAGGGAGCTCACTAGACACCCAATTCCGACTGATCTGTAAACCAGAGAAGGAGGAGGGGTTAGAAATGTTAGAATAGAATAGATTATAGAATATACCTTGTTTATCCTGCTCGAAAAGGATTGAAAAGACCCTTTATGGCCAGCCTAGTTAGCTTGGTTGGTAGCGCGTCTACCTTGTAAGCGCTAGGCCGCGGGTTCGATTCCCGTCCGGGGTGGATTTTATCCTGAACGAATAATGTTTATTCTCGGAACAGCAGGCTTTCCCCTATCCCGTCTTCCTTCTCTCTTCGATTTCGGGACGATAAAATCTTAGCGGTTACAGTTTACAGTTCCCTCTATCAAACCACAAAAAAAAGGCAATTCCTTGTCTTTTCTTCATCTTTTCAGATATGGCGAGATATTTTCAGCTTCTGAACAGATGGAATCTTGTTTATTCAAATGTTTGCATTCTCAAGTATCGAACCCTCATCACTCGAATTGGAACGCCACTTGAGCAACTAATTATAAGCCTAGAGCCGCTATCTAGTAATATATTCAATAGGGAGGGGGGGGGCACAGTAGCACCGAGGCAAATAATAATAATAGTGCTTATTTATACTAAAGCAGTTTTGTCATACAAAAATTGTATGTCTTACAATTAACCGTTCTACAAACACAACACTTACCAGATGAGCTGTAACTACTCCCCCATAGCTGTGAGCCACTATGGCAATGTGTCTGGCTTGACTTGACACAACACATTGCTTCCACACACTTTCAGCGTGACTCTCGGGACTTTCACTCCCCTGTGAGGAAACAAAAATGGAAGAAAAGGAATTTTCGATAGTTGCCTTAAAGATACTCATCACTAGCTTGAAGGCCCGTTCTCGTGAGTTTCATCCGGGTTTTTTCCGAATGTCCTGTAGGCAATGTAATTTAAATGAGAGTGTTCCCACTTACGCACGACACGACACGATTTTTTTTTTCCGAACGACAAAAAATGGCCTTCTAGGCAATGTAATTGAAATAAGCGTGTTCCCACTTACGTACGACAAGATTTTTTTTTTTTTTCCAAACGATAAGTGAGAATGAGCCTTTAGTTAGATTGAACTTGAAAGGCAGCTCGCCTGTTTTCTAAGTGTTATGTCGCGGGTTCGATTCCCACGCGGTACAAACTCGGTCCTACACATATACTTAAGGTTCGTTCTAGGAATTTTCGATAGTTGCCTTAAAGATACTCATCACCAGCTTGAAGGCCCGTTCTCATGAGTTTCATCCGGTTTTACGCACGACACGACACGATTTTTTTTTTTCCGAACGACAAAAAATGGCCTTGTAGGGAATGTAATTTAAATGAGCGTGTTCCCACTTACATACGACAAGATTTTTTTTTTTTTTTCCAAACGATAAGTGAGAATGAGCCTTTAGTTAGATTGAACTTGAAAGGCAGCTCGCCTGTTTTCTAAGCGTTATGTCGCGGGTTCGATTCCCACGCGGTACAAACTCGGTCCTACACATATACTTAAGGTTCGTTCTAGGAATAGCTGGGTTTCTCCTAAGACGGCTGGCTTTCTCCTACAATGTTCTAATTCTCTCTTCGATTTCGGGACGATGAGAACTTCTGAATTGTTGCAAAATTTGGCAAAAATGTTCAACACATAAAGAAAAATGTGTTATAAAATTTAGTCAGTTGGGTTGGTTTCGGCCCGCGTCAGCAATATGTCGTTGACGCTTTTATCCTGAGGGCCCCGTCAACGATACATCGCTGACATCGCGGGCCTGAGGGTATACACCACCATTTCATGCTGGGCAGTCAATGTGTTAAGCAAGTATCTTCCCTCTTATAAAAGGATTTTTGTAATGTCCCATTGACGCGCCTTATGCACAACTACCCACAATTTTAATGATGGTAATGGCAGGGCTTACTTTATTCAGCAACTGGATGCCTATCTCTATGGAAACTTACCTGCTTGATGTTTTTACAATCTTTGTACTTACCAAAAGCTTGATTGTAAATTTTGAGCTTTTTTCCTTCTATTTGTATTTTAGAATGATAATTCTAGGTAATGAGGTAGTGGTAGGTAATCTTCCCAATATTATTCAGGTAAAAAGGTAAAATTTAAGATCAAACATCAAAATTCAGCTTACAAATAGGTAAGTACCTAATTAAAGTCCACTAAACTTGTTTTCCAAGAAAAAAAAAAAATCTGGTGTGAACATCACACGACTTTCTATTACATTTGCGGAATACGTATTTGAAAAAAAAAATGAACTTTGAGAGAATGTAGATGTCCCTTTTAACAAACTCTGTATCTGATTTGTCATATCTTTGGGTGCAACAGTCCTACATACTGGACTCCGCACACGGGAATTTCGTTAGAAAAGTCAACCATTTTAATAGAATAGTATAGAATAGAATATACCTTGTTTATCCTGCCAGAATGAGACTGAAAAGTCCCTTTACTCCCGCAGTCTAAACAAGGTCTTATATATTTCATAGGTATAGTTTAAACATATGTCGGCGAAAGCTAAAGCCGCTACAACAACAACAACAACAACAACAAACAAACGGCGTAAACATCGGCGAAAGCTAAAGCCGCTACAACAACAACAACAACAACAAACATATGTAAATAAAAAACAAATTTGCCATATCTCCCGAATAGTTTACTCACCGGGATTCGAACCCCGTCCCTTGTGTTGTCATTTGTGTTCATGACGATAACACCGTAGCCTTCATCCTTGGCTTTCCGAATGTAGGACAGCTGAGTGCCTGATTTCAAGTCTTTGTTAATGATTATACTGCAATTAAAGTGAAGAAAATAAAATAATCAGGTTATATAATGAGCAAATAACAGACTAGAGTGGAAGGTAACTACCTACTAGCTTAGATTAATGCCTGGGGCGTTCTCTACCACCTAACCCCAATGGCTGGATTACATCATATCAGTGAGCAGTCCAGCTACTGGCCTTGTGCTGCAACTTGCTGCAACTAGTGGAATGATGAGGTTATACTGGGTTATAATGAGCAAATAATAGACTAGAGTGGAAGGTAACTACCTACTAGGTTAGAATAGAATAGAACAGAATAGAATAGAATAGAATAGAATAGAATAGAATAGAATAGAATAGAATAGAATAGAATAGGAAAAGAAATTGAGATTTTTTCTCGCCTTTTTTTCAGGCTGTCAAATCCCGGCAGGATTATCCCTGTACCCCCAGAAACTAGAATAGAATATACCCTGTTTATACTGCCAGAATGAGACTGAAAAGTCCCTTTACTCCCGCAGTCTAAACAAGGCTTTTGTACACAGTACTTACCTACAAATCTATTTTAATTTTTATTCTGATCAACTGCCTTTTCGTAAATGATGTCTGAGGTTTCACACTTTCATGAAAAAGCTTCAAGGAAAAATTGCAGTCCAAATAACGAAAATAAGCCATTGAAGGTGGAGCTCACATGAGTGAGAACCCTGCTACTTTAAATGAAGGAATAGCCTGTTTATACTGCCAGAATGAGACTGAAAAGTCCCTTTACTCCCGCAGTCTAAACAAGGTCTCATGTATTTGGTACAAAATAGGTGTAATTTTTTATAAATAAAAACCTTGCTTAAATTTAAAAAAAAAATAAAAAAAAAATAAATACAGCAGAAAAGAGAGTAACATAATAATACCTGGGGCGTTCTCTACCACCTAACCCCAATGGCTGGATTACATTATATCAGTGAGCAGTCCAGCTACTGGCCTTGTGCTGCAACTTGCTGCAACTAGTGGAATGATATCGATTCCAGTCCATTTGGACAAAACGAACTTTTGTACAGCCAAGTACCTACAAATCTATTTTAATTTTTATTCTGATCAACTGCCTTTTTGTAAATGATTTCTGAGGTACAATTCACACTTTCATGAAAAAGCTTTAAGGAAAAATAAATTGCAGTCCAAATAACGAAAATAACACCCATATTTATGAACAAAATGCTGGCTCTCAGCAAGTGCTCAAGCATCAATTCCAAACATCTGATTGGCCAAAATTTGTTTAAGACTGATCTGAAACCGAGAATTTTTGTTCATAAATACGGGTGTAAGCCATTGAAGGTGGAGCACACATAAGTGAGAACCCTGCTACTTTAAATGAAGGAAGAGTAGGTAAATAAACATATTTTTTATTTATTTATTAGGTATAGGTATTACTATTTTTATTTATTTAAAGTGGGAAGATTCTAAAAAAGGAGTTCTTCCTTTCCACCACAAGGAGTTCTTCCACTCAACCCCTTTACTTACCTTCTCGCCCATTGGCCTGCCCTGACCACTCCACTTCCATGAATGAGTACCATCAGCTTCTCACTCTTCTCGTAATCCGGAGATGTGAATATGAACGAGCTGAGTGTCGGGTCACTATTGGGTTGCACTGGGGGCACCCGTACTTTGTCCAGCCCTTCTTCAGTGAGCAGATCATAGACGTAGTTTGTAATGGCCTGTGGTGAAACAAAGGAGGAAAAGTCAGTCTGTTTTACAATAACTTTCAAAAGGTTTGTTCATTTTTTATGGAAATTGTTGCAGGTGAAAAAAAAAAGATGTCTTAACTTGAACATAATACCTATGTACCTTGAAGGTTTAATAAATCAGTGATTTTTCTACCAACCAATTAAATTAAGTACCTAGTCTGAAATGTCCAATTTTCATAAATTTTAGTGCACATATTCAACAAAAAATGAAGAAAATTCACTCCATAGATTTTGGGTCTTTTTCTGAGTGAGTTCTATGGTTTAACTAAACCACAAGTTATTTTCCCTCTATAGTTTGTAATGGCCTGTAAAGATGAACAGGAGATGAAAAGTCTTTTTTTTTTTAATGGAAATTTTCACAGATTGAAAATAATAATAACTTGGACTCAGCTTAAAGCCTTGAAGGTTTAATAAGTCAGTGATTTTTCTTCCAAATAATTACAGAAGTACCTTGTCAGAAGTGTTCAATTTTCATAAAATTTAGTGCACATATTCAACAAAAATGAAGAAAATTCACTCCATAGATTTTGGGTCTTTTTCTGAGTGAGTTCTATGGTTTAACTAAACCACAAGTTATTTTCCCTCTATCTATCAATATGGACCTTTACTGAGGCATTCATCAAGATGTAAACCATAAGTCATTCAGTTTTACCTCTCCCAAAGCTTCGTAATGTTTCTGATTATGATCTGCATCATCACTGATGTCACAAAGTTACTGAGGCATCCATCAAGATGTAAACCATAAGTCATTCAGTTTTACCTCTCCCAAAGCTTCGCCTATCAATATGGACCTTCACAAAGTTACTGAGGCATCCATCAAGATGTAAACCATAAGTCATTCAGTTTTACCTCTCCCAAAGCTTCGTAATGTTTCTGATTATGATCTGCATCATCACTGATGTGAAACTCAAACGGGTTTTTGGTAAGATCTCCAGTGGACTTGTCTATTTTCTTCAACTCTCCATTCTCATCAAAGTTGTACCCCAACTCAATCATAGTTTTGGGGAATGTGAACTTGGACTTTTTGGAATTTCCTGAAGTCATTGCTCTTGGTAGTAGTGTGAAGAGAAACCTGGAAGGAACACCAAACAAATACCAATTGAAAATAGATTGATAGAGGTTTGATAGAAGGAACTGTAGGTACTTAACTGCAAAGGTTTTATTGACCCTTCTCTACTTCAAATTTAAAATAGGATTTACAAACTACTTGACATCTTATCAAACAGTAGTGTTGTGGGTTTTTAATTTCGATTTCGGGACGACAAGACCATAGCAGTTACAGTTCCCTCTGTCAAACCTCTTTAAAAAAATAATAATAATTTATTCCATTTCTAAAGTTTATACATTATAGCTGATTGTAAAGTGGTGCCAATCATAGTTTTGGGGAATGTGAACTTGGACTTTTTGGAACTTCCTGAAGTCATTGCTCTTGGTAGTAGTGAGAAGAGAAACCTGGAAGGAACACCAAACAAATACCAATTGAAAATAGATTGATAGAGGTTTGATAGAAGGAACTGTAGGTAACTGCAAAGGTTTTAGGTTTTACCCTTCTCTTGGTTGGTTTAACATCTTATCAAACAGTAGTGTTGTGAGTTTTTAATTTTGATTTTGGGATGACAAGACCATAGCAGTTACACTTCCCTCTGTCAAACCTCTTTTTAAAAAAATAATAATAATTTATTCCATTTCTAAAGTTTATACATTATAGCTGATTGTAAAGTGGTGCCAAAAAATCAACAACAGGGTAATTAATTTTTACAGGCAGGCTTAACTAAAAAAAAAAAAAATGTAATGATATAGATCCCAGATACGTACATCACAAGTCCATACCTTTGATGATTTTTACAGAACCTCATTCTAATCTATGTGACTTGTGTGATGTGTACGAAGAATAAGTAGTTTCCCAAATCAAATGGCCCACGAAGAGATCCCTTGAGAAGGAAGAAGAAAATTGCAAATCTAAGTAGAAGTCAACAATTGGAGTAAAACAAGTAATTCAAAAATTGTACTGAGAAACCAGTCATTTCCAATCAAATGCATGCACTGCTTATAATTTGCAAACAACACTGCAAACCCTTTAGACTCTTTAGAGATAAGATACCACGTGAACGACAACCTACTGTCCATAGTGTTAAAGCACCTAAAGTGAAAAACAAAGAATAGTTTCCCAAATCAAGTGGCCCACGAAGAGATCCCTTGAGAAGGAAGAAGAAAATTGCAAATCTAAGTGGAAGTCAACATTTGGAGTAAAACAAGTAATTCAAAAATTGTACTGAGAACCAGTCATTTCCAATCAAATGCATGCACTGCTTATAATTTGCAAACAATTTAAAGATAAGATACAGAAGAAGAAGAAGAGATTATATATTTTTTTAAAAAACACATAAACAATCTGCCAGGCTCTGGCTGGTTGGCTTGAGTGACCTACTGTCCATGGTGTTAAAGTTAAAGCACCTGAAATGGGGAAAAATGAGATAAGGTAGCCAAGCCAGCCCAGTTAGCTTGGTGTGTCACAGGTTTGATTCTTGCCTGGGATGGGATTTCATCCTAAAACAGATAAAAGCTGGGTCACACAGAATGTGGTCTGTCGGCAGATGGCAGACCACCAAACACAGATAAAAGCTGGGTCACACAGAATGTGGTCTGTCGGCAGATGGCAGACCACCAAACTGGGAGTTGTTTCCTTTCACAACTGTAATTGTGGTAATGGTAAGGCCTACTTATCTACCAAATGGATGCCTATCTCTATGGATACTTACCTGCTTGATACTTTTACTTTCTTTGCCAAAAGCTTGATTGTAAATTTTGAGCTTTTTTCCTTCTATTTGTATTTTAGAATGATAATTGTAGGTAATGAGGTAGTGGTAGGTAATCTTCTCAATATTATTCAGGTAAAAAGGTAAAATTCAAGATCAAAATTCATTACAAATAGGTAAGTATAAGTAATAAAAGTCCACTTATTTTCCAAGAAAAAAATCTTTGAACAAAAGCGTTCTTTTTTTAAATTTTCGCGCCACTAAAAAATCAGCTGATTTCACGGTTTATTTACATTCAAGGAGGTAGCGGAGAAGAGTAGGAGCATGGAGAGTAGAAAAGTGAAGCCAAAATAATGAATGAACGAAGTAAGTTTCAAGTTTAAACCCAAAATGAAATATTTGATCGTCTTTTAAATTGGAATTTAGTTTGTTAGAGGGGACTGTAATAACGAAGGTCTCATGGTCCTGAAATCGGAGAAGGAGGACAGGACAGAAGAAAGCCAGCTGTTCCGAGAACGAACCTTATCCTTTTCTGTGCGTTAGGTTAAATTTCGCCCCGTGCGGGAATGGAACCCGTGAACTAGCGCTGGTTAGCTTTTATCTGACGAATTTTGACATCCGCAAAAGATGAAGTGACGTCATCATGAAAAAAATATTGCCTCACTATTTCATATTCATAATTCTGTGCGTTAGGTTAAATTTCGCCCCGTGCGGGAATGGAACCCACGAAATAGCGCTGGTTAGCTTTTATTTGACGAATTTTGACTTCCGCAAAAGATGAAGTGACGTCATCATGAAAAAAATATTGCCTCACTATTTCATATTCATAACTTCCTAATCCTCACTTCCGACCTCCTTGGCCCATTCGAAAAAACGAAAACACGAAAAACAGAAAAACTTTCTTTTATCAGTAAAACTAAAACTTGCGATTGTGGAGTGATTTCTAATCAGAACGTACAAATCTAATGCGAATTCATTCAGTTTTCATTTTTCGCCATGAAAGTTCACAAGGTAACATTCTAAATTCTTGATGTAGCAACAGTTTCTAAAAAGTACCTAGTTCAAAACAGGTGTAAATAGAGGTGTTATCAAATGTTCAGCAGTACTTCAATGGACGAGCGAATTTCCATTCGAGATTCGGCCAATACGAAAAACAGAAAAACTTTCCTTTTATCAGTAAAACTTGCGATTGTGGAGTGATTTCTAATCAGAACGTACAAATCTAATGCGAATTCATTCAGTTTTCATTTTTCGCCATGAAAGTTTGAAGTTCTTGAACAAAAGCGTTCTTTTTTGAAATTTTCGCGCCACTAAAAGTTGTTTTGAAATCAGCTGATTTCACGGATTGTTTACATTCAAGGAGGTAGCGGAGAAGAGTAGGAGCATGGAAGTAGAAAAGTGAAGCCAAATAATGAATGAACGAAGTAAGTTTCAAGTTTAAACCCAAAATGAAATATTTGATCGTCTTTTAAATTGGAATTTATTTTGTTAGAGGGGACTGTAATAACGAAGGTCTCATGGTCCTGAAATCGGAGAAGGAGGACAGGACAGAAGAAAGCCAGCTGTCCCGAGAACGAAACTTATCCCTTTCTGTGCGTTAGGTTAAATTTCGCCCCGTGCGGGAATGGAACCCGTGAACTAGTGCTGGTTAGCTTTTATCTGACGAATTTTGACATCTGCAAAAGATGAAGTGACGTCATCATGAAAAAAATATTGCCTCACTATTTCATATTCATAACTTCCTAATCCTCACTTCCGACCTCCTTGGCCCATTCGAAAAAACGAAAACACGAAAAACTTTCCTTTTATCAGTAAAACTTGCGATTGTGGAGTGATTAAAGTGATTTCTAATCAGAACGTACAAATCTAATGCGAATTCATTCAGTTTTCATTTTTCGCCATGAAAGTTCACAAGGTAACATTCTAATTTCATTTTCATAAGCGGAAGGTCCTCATCGATTCTTCTGCGATAAGTCACCTATTCGCGGTTGGCTCGCGGTATCTGCGGTTGTTCGCGGTATTCGCGGATTGTTCGCGGTATTCGCGCTAAAAAGTAGTTCAAAACAGGTGTAAATAGAGGTGTTATCAAATGTTCAGCAGTACTTCAATGGACGAGCGAATTTCCATTCGAGATTCGGCCAAAAGTTTGAAGAAGTATGGAAGCACGAGTAACAATGGATTCAGGAAGCCAGAGACCTTTGTCAAACATATGATAAGCAGCTCGGACACTCTGCAGGGGATTGCGCTCAAGTATGGAGTTACGGTAAGACCGAGTCGGGTTCTATTTTGATTATGTAATAGTTTTGTAAACATTGTGGGTCTACAACACCCTAATCTCATCTAAATCATGAATTATTTGGGAAGTGGAGAGCCTCTTCAGATTTTTTTTTTTTTTAGATATCAGACTTTTTTTATGTAGAGTTGTAGAGGGAAGTCTAACGACAGAGGTCTTGTTGTCCCAAAATGTAAGAACAAACTCATCTGTTTAGGATAAAGTTTGCCATGTGAGAGAATCAAACCAGTGACTTAAGTAGTGCCTAAAAGTGCTGTCTTCAAAGCTAACTAGTCTGGTAGACCAGAAAGAAAAAGGGTAGTTATTCAGAAGCCACAACAATGAAAAGGAAAGCTCAATTTTGTGTTTAAGCTAACCCTATAACAGTGGTCACTGCTCATTTGTGAAAGATCCTTTTTGTAGCAATTTTCCATTGACATGACTGCTGAACAAGTTCCAGAAAAAGTAATGCTTATGTACTAGGCTTGAGTGAGAAAGCTAAATGTTTATTTGTCTCAGGTCTCTTAGTGGTAATCTTCTACTCGATATTATTTTATCAACGGCATTATTACAATCATTCATTGGAACTTATCATCATCATGTCACGTAATCAACATCTAGCTCACAAGTGTGATTGTGTTTGTAAACACAAAGCAAGTACAGGGAGGTGTGAAATGACCTAGGGTATGGCAGTATACAGTTCTTAACCTTGTCAATGACTAATGCAGCCCTGATTCTGATTGCACTTTGTATTTCATATTTCACAAACACTGTGATTAATTTTATTGAAGAAAAATTAAACTGAGTAATTCTTATAACTCCCTGATTAAAATGCATTGCTAAAATTTATGACTTGGTTTTAAGTACCCAACTTGAACCACCAACTAAGTACCAGGTCCTAAGTCTACCATACTATAAACTATTAACAAGGTAGATAATTTCTTCACCACTGAGTGCTGGGAATATAAGAAAAATCTTGCAAAATCTACCTAGCCATTATCTACCTACTTATGATACTCAGTTACTATGCCAAAAAAAAGGTATTCAAAAAAATAGCTTTTGTTAACATACCTACCTATGAAAAGAACTTCACTCATGGACACATTTTATTTGGCACTGTGCCCAACCCATAACACAGTCTGCAAGGAACCAGTTGTCTTTCTTCTCGTGTTGCTTGCATCACCCTCTCAACTCTGTCCCACTTCTTGAACAAATCTCTGCCACAACATACCCTGATGGGTGACCACTGACCAACTGGTGGTTTTTCCTGGCTCCACTCAGGCTTGGTGAGGTTAATGTGAGTACCCATGTAGCTTGTCACCTAATTTAGGGTCAAACCCCTGTCACTAAAAACCTTTTCAGTTATGCAATGACTTTAAACCATAACCGTTATTTATTTAAACTTTACAGTGACATTTTGTCAAGTTAAAATCATGAACACAGCCCTGATCTGATTTTACAAGTCTCTTTCACAAAAGCTCTATTTTGCCTATTTTTAATTTTGATAAAATTTAGCCACAAGGCCATTTGCAATTTTTATGTTTCCATTCTAAAAACCATCTTATCTATTTAAAGAGTTTTTTTTTTTTTTTTTCAAACATGACAGTGCAAGACAGTGCACTTAGCCAAAGTCCAACTTATTCCCTCAGTTCCTCTCTACTCCATGTTTGACTGTAGTAGCTCATTGATCAAATGATTTCTCTCAGTTTCTCTCCCCAGTTCCAACTTATTCATGTTTGACTGTAGTACCTATTGATCACATTTATCTACCAACTCTCTATTTATTTTATCAGTGCATAGTGGCTAACATAACCCATCACATGGTTGTTATTTCTGATAAGAGGTTTGTTGTTGCTAGAACTTAACACTGATTCAATCTCATTAGGACTTAACTACTTACAGGATAGTTTAGATTTTTTTTTTTTTTTTTTTTTTTTTTTTTCTTACCCCCCCCATGGATTTTGTGTTCAAGTTAACCCTATAACAGTGGTCACTGCTCATTTGTGAAAGATCCTTTTTGTAGCAATTCTCCATTGTTGTGACTGCTGAACAAGTTACAGAAAAAGTAATGCTTATGTACTAGGCTTGAGTGAGAAAGCTAAATGTTTATTTGCCTCAGGTCTCTTAGTGGTAATCTTCTACTCAATATTATTTTATCAACGGCATTATTACAATCATTCATTGGAACTTATCATCATCATGTCACGTAATCAACATCTAGCTCACAAGTGTGATTGTGTTTGTAAACACAACGCAAGTACAGGGAGGTGTGAAATGACCTAGGGTATGGCAGTATACAGTTCTTAACCTTGTCAATGACTAATGCAGCCCTGATTCTGATTGCACTTTGTATTTCATATTTCACAAACACTGTGATTAATTTTATTGAAGAAAAATTAAACTGAGTAATTCTTATAACTCCCTGATTAAAATGCATTGCTAAAATTTATGACTTGGTTTTAAGTACCAGTAGGTATACAGTTCTTAACCTTGTCAATTACTAATGCAGCCCTGATTCTGTTTGCACTTTGTATTTCATATTTCACAAACACTGTGATTAGTTTTATTGAAGAAAAATTAAACTGAGTAATTCTTATAACTCCCTGATTAAAATGCATTGCTAAAATTTATGACTTGGTTTTAAGTACCCAACTTGAACCACCAACTAAGTACCAGGTCCTAAGTCTACCATACTATAAACTATTAACAAGGTAGATAATTTCTTCACCACTGAGTGCTGGGAATATAAGAAAAATCTTGCAAAATCTACCTAGCCATTATCTACCTACTTATGATACTCAGTTACTATGCCAAAAAAAAGGTATTCAAAAAAATAGCTTTTGTTAACATACCTACCTATGAAAAGAACTTCACTCATGGACACATTTTATTTGGCACTGTGCCCAACCCATAACACAGTCTGCAAGAAACCAGTTGTCTTTTTTCTCGTGTTTGGCACTGTGCCCAACCCATAACACAGTCTGCAAGGAACCAGTTGTCTTTCTTCTCGTGTTGCTTGCATCACCCTCTCACCTCTGTCCCACTTCTTGAACAAATCTCTGCCTCAACATACCCTGATGGGTGACCACTGACCAACTGGTGGTTTTTCCTGGCTCCACTCGGGCTTGGTGAGGTTAATGTGAGTACCCATGTTGCTTGTCACCTAATTTAGGGTCAAACCCCTGTCACTAAAAACCTTTTCAGTTATACCTTCTCGTGTTGCTTGCATCACCCTCTCAACTCTGTCCCACTTCTTGAACAAATCTCTGCCACAACATACCCTGATGGGTGACCACTGACCAACTGGTGGTTTTTCCTGGCTCCACTCAGGCTTGGTGAGGTTAATGTGAGTACCCATGTAGCTTGTCACCTAATTTAGGGTCAAACCCCTGTCACTAAAAACCTTTTCAGTTATGCAATGACTTTAAACCATAACCGTTATTTATTTAAACTTTACAGTGACATTTTGTCAAGTTAAAATCATGAACACAGCCCTGATCTGATTTTACAAGTCTCTTTCACAAAAGCTCTATTTTGCCTATTTTTAATTTTGATAAAATTTAGCCACAAGGCCATTTGCAATTTTTATGTTTCCATTCTAAAAACCATCTTATCTATTTAAAGAGTTTTTTTTTTTTTTTTTCGACATTTTTTCCGAACCACAAAGTGGACCGGGCTCTACCTGCCCTATTTCGAAAGTCTAACTAAAGCACCCCTATCTCTGTTTTTTGGGACATAACATAAGTACCGGACTCCGCACACAGGAATTTCGTCAGAAAAGACCCCCATTTCAATGTAATGTAAAAATCTAAATTCCTATTCTAAATCTAAATCTATTATCTCCGTTTCCACTTCCAGATTTCGACCGCAGGACGACGACTGTATATTCCTCTCCAAGAGGAAACCCCAGTCCCGCCGAAAACAGGCCGAAGCTCAGGCCACCGCCCTGACGGAACTGCCCAGCGTTGTAACTCAGGGGTCGCGGGTTCGAACCTGATAAAGCTGAGTATGCGGACTCTTTAGAGGTGCTGCAGGTGAATTTTAGAGAAACTGGGGAGGTTGAAATATACCAGTGAGGGTTTCATTACAAATTTTCATCAGTAAATAGGTTTCTTCAAATTAAATTGATACCAAGGGCCAGGCATTGCCTAAACCCTTGACAAATGGAGTGTGCCTGAAGGCATGTGATGTGTTCCAATCCACTCGACCCCATATGATGTGTTCCACAGGGTACTTCTAGGTTCCATCAAGGCCAGGGTATAGCAGCTTGGGCAGGGGAAAAAATACTGGTCACAATAGATCTACAGAGGTCGCACGAATTGTAAGAGGAAAAGAAGACCCCCCACCCCTACCACCCTGAACTTTGAGGGTCATGTTATCCTTCATTATGTATTATGTGGGTCATGTTAGTTCACCATAGTGGAGAGTCATGTTAGTTCACTATAGTGGCTCATGTCATCTAGAAAGGGGGTCATGTTACATCTCACTATGATGGTCATGTTACTTCCTTAGTGAGGGTCATGTTACCTCACAATGTAGGTCACATTACCCCCACAGTTTAGGACGGAGGGAGGGAAGGGGGGGTCATATTATCCAAAATGGCATTATCTGTGATTTAAAATGTTGATTCACGTGTGAATGTAGGTAGGTAAGTAAGTGAATCAATTGGTCACGGGTACTATTCCGCCCAGGGCAAATTTTATCCTAAACCTAACTTTATTACTTCATTTGTGCTTCCTTTACAATCATTTTAGGTACATCTTTCAAAAATCATTTTACACTGGTAAAGCCGCCACTGGTCGCTACCTACTCGATTCAAGAAGCTACTTAATTGTCCTCACGAGGCTGAGTACATCCCGAACTCCAAGTACAGAGCCAAAAAAACTTCGACCAGCCAGCCTAGTTAGCTTAGTTGGTAGTGTGTCTGCCTTGTAAGCGCTAGCCCGCGGGCTCGATTCCCGACCGGGGCGGATTTTATCCTGATGGGATAGTGTTCGTTCTCGGAACGGCTGGCTTTCTCCTATCCTGTTTTCCTTCTCTCTTCGATTTCGGAACGATAAGACCATAGCAGTTACAGTTCTTTCTGTCAAACCTTAGAAAAAAAAAGAAAAACTTGGACCCCGTCGGGAATTGAACCCGGGACCTCCGGCGTTTCTTTCACACCATCTTATCTTATGTTGGTTTATCAGAGTTTTTTTTATGGCTTTCTATCAAGTGGCAAGGTTCTCCTAGAGGAGCTCTTCCACCCAACCACTAAATTTAAATTTTCTTTCACTGTGAGCCTTTAAAATATTTCACCAGGGAGGTCTTGAGGGTATGACTTTCTTTCAAGTGGCAGGGTTCTCCTGGAGGAGCTCTTCCACCCAACCACTAAATTTAAATTGCCCTTCACTGTGAGCCTTTAAAATATTTCACCAGGGAGGTCTTGAATGCCCCTAGACTTTGTGAGTCTCTTATATCCCTATGAAGAGAATTCTTTCACGCTCTTATCTTATCCCTTTTTCTTTCTTTCTTTTTTTTTAAAAAAAAAATTTAGGTTTTGGATTTGGATTTTTATTCTTTTTATAGGTAGATTATATTGTATGTAACTTAGTTAGTAAAGGGTCCGCCCGTATGTTGTATGAAATAAATAAATCCTATTTCAAACCATTTTCTCTTCCACAGACAGAACAAATCCGGCGCACCAACCGCCTGTGGGCGAACGACAGTCTGTTCCTCCGGGAATCTCTCCTGATTCCCGTCCCCCTGGACCGGGACTCCCTAATGACGTCACCGACCGTATTTCAAACCATTTTCTCTTCCACAGACAGAACAAATCCGGCGTACCAACCGGCTGTGGGCGAACGACAGTCTGTTCCTCCGGGAATCTCTCCTGATTCCCGTCCCCCTGGACCGGGACTCCCTAATGACGTCACCGACCGACGTTTCCCTGTTTGACATTTCCGAGTGTAGTCAATTCGTGAACTCGACGACCGACGACATTAGCGCTGCGGACGGCGTGACGGCGGGTTCGAGTACTAATCCGTCCCGGTCCGGCTCGTTTCGATCCGACTCGGGAACGTCAGGTGAGTGACCGGGAATGCCGGGAATTTTAGATAGAGCCGAGAACGTTAGGTGAGTGCCGGGAATTTTAGATAGAGCAGGGTGTCTACCAGACTGGAAAATCGGGAATTGTCAGGGAATTTCACGGAGACTGGAAAAGTCAGGGAATTGTCAGGGAATTTCTCAATATTTAATCCCAGGGACAACTTTCACTATATGTAGTAAAATCAATAAATATTATAATTATACTCCCTATAGGAGGGGATTAGGGACTGACTCATTAGCTGAGTAGTTCACTAAAAAAGAGTAGTTCTTTTCTATAACTCACTCACTAGGTATTTAATTTACACTTGTCTAAATAAATCTAATACTATAATGTAAAAGAATATAACCTACCTTTTTTTTTTAAGAGGTTCTGTGGCGCTGTAATTTTGTGTTATATAGAAACGTATTGGGGAGGGGGGGAATAAACAATACTCGTCTTGTATGTACTTGTAATGAATTTGATGGCAGGATGGCACATTCGTTCTCTTTTGACAAAATTTTTGATGGCGAATTCGAGGAAATCAGGCTGTATCTCGCAAATTATTGGTGTAAAAAAAAAGTAGATATAACTTTCGAAATTTTTTGATATTGGCTTGTGGGAATAAACAATACTCGTCTTGTATGTACTTGTAATGAATTTGATGGCAGGATGGCACATTTGTTCTCTTTTGACAAAATTTTTGATGGCGAATTCGAGGAAATCAGGCTGTATCTCGCAAATTATTGGTGTAAAAAAAAGTAGATATAACTTTCGAAATTTTTTGATATCAGGCTGTATCTCGCAAATTATTGGTGTAAAAAAAAAGTAGATATAACTTTCGAATTTTTTTGATATTGGCTTGTTACAAGCGCATGTTTCGTGAACCATCATTCCTAGAACCCTTACATGTACACCGATTGATTTCTCGTGAATTTCATCTTAAATACTCTAATGGAAACTCTTGTAGAAAAAAAAAAGAAAAAAATCATGTTGAAATTTTTGGAGATATCACAGAGAGGAGAGAGGGAGCAGAGAGAACCTTCCAGTCTGAAAGCAGAAGAGAGAATGAGCTCTGACATTTCTCGTGTTGCTTGCATCACCCTCTCACCTCTGCCTCACTTCTTGAACAAATCTCTGCCTCAACATACCCTGATGGGTAACCAACTGCTGGTTTTTCCTGTCTCCACTCAGGCTTGGTGAGGTTAATGTGAGTACCCATGTTGCTTGTCACCTAATTTAGGGTCAAACCCCTGTCACTAAAAACCTTTTCAGTTATACAATGACTTCAAACCATAACAGTTAGGTACCTACTTATTTAGGTATTTAAACTTTGCAGTGACATTTTGTTGAGTTAAAAACATTAACACAGCCCTGATCTGATTTTAAAAGTCTCTTTTACAAAAGCTCTATTTTGCCTATTTTTAATTTTGACAAAATTTAGCCACAAGGCCATTTGCAATTTTTATGTTTCCATTCTAAAAGCCATCTTATCTATTTAAAGAGGGTTTTTTTTTTTTTTTTTTTTTTTTTTCAAGTTAAAATCATGAACACAGCCCTGATCTGATTTTACAAGTCTCTTTTACTAAAGCTCTATTTTGCCTATTTTTAATTTTGATAAAATTTAGCAACAAGGCCATTTGCAATTTTTATTTTTCCATTCTAAAAGCCATCTTATCTATTTAAAAAGTTTTTAAAACATGACAGTGCAAGACAGTGCACTTACCAATTTATTGCCTCAGTTCCTCTCTACTCTATGTTTGACTGTAAGTAGTAGCTCATTGATCAAATGATTTCTCTCAATTTCTCTCCCCAGTTCCAACTTATTCATGTTTAACTGTAGTACCTATTGATCATAATTATCTACCAACTCTCTATTTATTTTATCAGTGCATAGTGGCTAACATAACACATCACATGGTTATTATTTTCTGATAAGAGGTTTGTTGTTGCTAGAACTTAACACTGATTCAATCTCATTAGGACTTAACTACAGGATGGTTTAGATTTTTTTTTTTTTTTTTTTTTTTTTTTTTTTTTTTTAGTTAGCTTGAAGGGTAGCACGTCTGCCTTGTAAGTGCTAGGTCACGGGTACTATTCCACCCAGGGCAAATTTTATCCTAAACTTTAACTTTATTACTTCCTCTGTGCTTCCTTTACAATCATTTTACATCTTTCAAAAATCATTTTACACTGGTAAAGCCGCCACTAGTCGCTACCTACGCGATTAAAGTAGCTACTTAATTGTCCTCACGAGGCTGAGTACATCCCGAACTCCAAGTACAGAGCCGAAAAAACCTCGACCAGCCAGCCTAGTTAGCTTAGTTGGTAGTGCGTCTGCCTTGTAAGCGCTAGGCCGCGGGTTCGATTCCCGCCCGGGGCGGATTAACAAACCTCTTGTAAAAAAAAATCTCTTTCCACAATTCCAGGTATTTCTAGTACGTACAACGGTGATGTGAAAGGAGGAGGAGGGCGTAGTTTAAGCAATGGAGATATCAAGTCTGGTGCTGCTAGTAATGGACATTATGATCCAGATGCTTATACGGAATTCCTAGTGAGGATTGACTGCGATATTGCCAGCACCCGGTCTCAAGTCATACAGGCACAGGGGAAAAGCGAGTGAGTATAAATCAATTAAATTGACCCAACAAAATTTTGCCAGTCTAAATAAGTTTTTTATTAATAAATAAGTTTCATATAGGTATTTGTCAAGTGAAAACATAGTACATACCTATCATTCTTTATCATGTTACTTGACATAGTAACCCATTTCCAAAAGATTGTTTTGCCAGTCTAGTTAGCTTGGAATCTCTAGGTTGCGGGTTCGATTTCCGCCAGGGGCGAACGTTATCCAAACGACACAAAATGTCCTTGTGAATTGACCCAACAAAATTTAGCCAGTCTAGTTAGCTTGGAATCTCTAGGTTGCGGGTTCGATTTCCGCAGGGGCGAACGTTATCCAAACGACACAAAATGTCCTTGTAGACAATATAATTTTAATGAGAGTGTTCCCACTGTACACGACAATTTTTTTTCCCGAACGACACAAAATGTCCTATTTCTAAGATTCTAAGCCATGTAATTTAAATGAGAGTGTTCCCAGTTCTCACTACACATGACAACATTTTTTCCAAACCACAAAGTGGACCGGGCTCTACCTGCCCTATCTCGAAAGTCTAAATAAAGCACCCTTATCTCTGTTTTTTGGGGACATAAGTACTGGACTCCGCACACAGGAATTTCGTCAGAAAGACCCCCATTTGAATGTAATGTAAAAATCTAAATTCCTATTCTAAATCTAAATCTCTATCTAAAGCACTATTATCTCCGTTTCCACTTCCAGATTTCGACCGCAGGACGACGACTGTATATTCCTCTCCAAGAGGAAACCGCAGTCCCGCCGAAAACAGGCCGAAGCTCAGGCCACCGCCCTGACGGAACTGCCCAGCGTTGTAACTCAGGGGTCGCGGGTTCGAACCTCGCTGCAGAAGATGCAAGAGAAGCATGACGAGCTGTTTGAATTGTAAGAGGAAAAGAAGACCCCCCTCCCCTACCACCCTGAACTTTGAGGGTCATGTTATCCTTCATTATGTGGGTCATGTTAGTTCACCATAGTGGAGGGTCATGTTAGTTCACTATAGTGGCTCATGGCATCCAGAATGATGGGGCATGTTACTCATAATAGAGATCATGTTACTTCTACAGTGAGGGTCATGTTAGCCCACAGTGCGATCATGTTACCTCACTTTGGGGGTCATCTTAGTTCATCATAGTGGGACATGTCATCCAGAAGGGGGGGTCATGTTACCTCACAATGTAGGTCACATTACCCCCAGAGTTTAGGACGGAGGGAGGGAAGGGGGGTCATATTATCCAAAATGGCATTATCTGTGATTTAAAATGTTGATTCACGTGTGAATGTAGGTAGGTAAGTAAGTGAATCAATGGTCATGTTACATCTCACTATGAGGGTCATGTTACTTCCTTAGTGAGGGTCATGTTACCTCACAATGTAGGTCACATTACCCCCACAGTTTAGGACGGGAGGGAGGGGAGGGGGGTCATATTATCCAAAATGGCATTATCTGTGATTTAAAAATGTTGATTCACGTGTGAATGTAGGTAGGTAAGTAAGTGAATCAATGGTTGTGAAAAGAAGGGAAACCCATTTTTTCAGAAAGAAATAAGACTTTGCAGGGCTCTAAAGGTGTGTCCACACATAGTCGATTGCCATCGAGTATGTGTGGACACACCTTGAAAGCTAAATTTAACACAAACATAACAACAATATCTAATAATCAATAAACATAAAAAAATACTCACTTTTATCACATAGCTATACAAAATTTTCGATGTAATATCCATATTGCATATTTTTATTTGAGAATTTTGAGATACTCGAGTGTATCAAGTTTTAAGTCAATCACTCTGGTTAAAGTGGCTCGAGATTCGTAGGAGCTTCATCCATTCTCCAGGACTGTTCGCCCTTACACCTAAGCCTTGGAGTGGGTTTTTTGTGTATGGAGTCAAGCTATCAGCTATAGCGACTCAGGAGTCACAAAATTTGTCACATACATATCTACATGCACACAACTGTGTAGAGATCTAAAGTTAAATGACACTAATATCTAATCCCAGGGACAACTTTCACTATAATATGTAGTAAAATCAATAAATATTATAATTATACTCCTTATAGGAGGGAATTGGGAACTGACTCATTAGCTGAGTAGTTCACTAAAAAAGAGTAGTCCTTTTCTATAACTCACTCACTAGGTATTTAATTTACACTTGTCGAAATAAATCTAATACTATAATGTAAAAGAATATAACCTACCTTTTTTTTTTAAGAGGTTTAACAGAGGGAACTGTAACTGCTATGGTCTTATCGTCCCGAAAATCGAAGAGAGAAGGAGGACAGGATAGGAGAAAGCCAGCCGTTCCGAGAAAGAACATTATCCCATCAGGATAAAATCCGCCCCGGGCGGGAATCGAACCCACGGCCTAGCGCTTACAAGGCAGACGCACTACCAACTAAGCTAACTAGGCTGGCAAACCATTTTTTCTTGGAGGTTTATTAATTTTATTACCTACCTATTTTTTATAATTTCATTATTATTAGCATTTAGCCAGAAGCGATAGCATCACGTTGAATGCACCAGTTCCTGGAGGATCACTGATGCTAAGCCAGCCTAAAATTTCAGCCAATTAGATGGCGTCTTTCAAGAGGTCATCTTAAACCGAGATTAAAATCAAGGAATTCTAGCGACTTTATAAATAAAGAGGTCAGCCTAGTTAGCTTAGTTGGTAGTACGTCTGCCTTGTAAGCGCTAGGCCGCGGGTTCAATTCCCACCCATACTTATGGTTCATCCATTTGAATATGGCAGCAAGGATTCATCTAAAAAGTAGGCTACGTTGCCAAACGTGTCAAAGGTTCAACGGTAGAATATCTTTAAAGGAGGAAGGTACATTGCACAGTGCTTCCTCCCACAATGATACTTTTTTTTTTATGCCGATGGTATTCAGTATTCGTAATGATTTATGTATTCCTATAAAAAGTAACGAAAAGATGATTTCTTACTAGAATTGAATAATAATAAATTGTTTATTATTATTTTATTTCATTTTTTGAACAAAGACTTTGTTTGGACTGCTCAAGTAAAGGGAAAGGGACTTTTCAGTCTCATTTTGGCAGTATATTGCTCTAAATAAAATAATTAATTGATAACATTGCTCTAAATAAAATAATTAATTACTAAAAAACTGAAATTAGAACAACACGATGTCTACTAAATCCAGATAGGTAATGATAATGAATGATCACAAACATACCAAATTGCATAATAAGTACCCGATGCGAGTATTAAAAATAGATACCATCTTTACCTGTTCTAGAATTCAACCTCTTGGACTTGACCCTCAAAAAAAAGGTTACAGATCGAAGCTACCTCTGCTTTTTAAAAGAGAGAGTTTATAAAAATAGACCTTTACCTTAATTGCAACAATGCAAGGAGTTCTCGCATTCTGATTGGTTCTTTCATTTTGGGTCGATGACTCCTTGCTGCCATATTCAAATGGATGAACCATAGTTCATTTATTCCCTCTCGATAGTTGAAGCCCGAATCCCACCATAAACTCAAGATGAATAGAATAGAATATACCTTGTTTATCCTGTTGGGATAGGACTGCAAAGTCCCTTTACCCCCGCAGTCTAAACAAAGTCTTGTATATTTGACATTTTTTTGGGGAACTCATGGAAAAAGCGTAGAGATTTTTCATTCAGCCCTCTTTGGGCAGAATAAACAAGGTAAAATGGAATATTCTATTTAATCACCTCTAAAATAGTTGTCCGTCCTGAACAGTGCCCTAAATCACCAAAGTATGGAAAAGTATCTTACAAGTGTAATAGCCAATGGAAAAGCAGAATTTTGAATAAAAAAAAATCTGTTGTGACGCAGTGGGAATAGGGTGGAATATCTTGAAAAAGTAGACTGGAAATTTGGAAAAAATGGACTGGAAAACCGCGAAAAATCAGGGAATTTTATTTTTCCATTTTGTTAGACACCCTGATAGAGTCGGGAATGTCAGGTGAGGGCTGGAAAATTTAGAAAGAGCCAGGAATTTTAGATCGGTCTGGGAATTTTAGAACGGGCCGGGAAGCGAACGTCAAGAGTTTGAAGCGATTCTCGGCCTATATGGACTGCTCAATTGCAAGGATCTCTGGGTTTAAATTTTCACTAGGTTTAACTTTTGAATTAAGCAATGTGATTAGCTAAAATCTTTGAAAGAAACCAATCAGATTATTTAATCATAGATTTGCCAGCCTAGTTAGCTTAGTTGGTAGGGCGTCTGCCTTGTACGCGCTAGGCCGCAGGTTCGATTCCTGCCCGGGGCGGATTTTATCCTGAACGAATAATGTTCGTTCTCGGAACGGCTTTCTCCTATTGTCTTCTTTTTTTCTAATTAAGCAAGGTCTTTTGTAAACACTATGTATTGTATTATGTTAATCCCATAAAATACACGAGACCTTATTTAGACTGATGGGGTAAAAGGACTTTTTAGTCTCATTCGAGTACAATCGAGGATAGAAAGAATAGATATTCTATTCTATTCTATTCTTTCTATCCTCGATTTCGGGCCGATAAAACCTTAGCAGTTACAGTTCCGTCTAACAAACCTCTTGTAAAAAAAAAAAAAAAAAAAAAAAAAAAAAAAAATTTTTTCCCACCTATTGTCTTCTTTTTCTAATCAAGCAAGGTCTTTTGTAAACACTATGTATTGTATTATGTTAATCCCATAAAATACACGAGACCTTGTTTAGACTGATGGGGTAAAAGGACTTTTTAGTCTCATTCGAGTACGATAAACAAGGTATATTCTATTCTATTCCTTCTATCCTCGATTTCGGGACGATAAGACCTTAACAGTTAGAAGTCCGTCTAGCAAACCACTTGTTAAAAAAATCTCTTTCCACAATTCCAGGTATTTCTAGTACGTACAACGGTGATATGAAAGGAGGAGGGCGTAGTTTAAGCAATGGAGATATCAAGTCTGGTGCTGCTGGTGCTTCTAGTAATGGACATTATGATCCAGATGCTTATACGGAATTCCTAGTGAGGATTGACTGCGATATTGCCAGCACCCGGTCCCAAGTCATCTCTAGTAATGGACATTATGATCCAGATGCTTATACGGAATTCCTAGTGAGATTTCCCTATGCTAACTCCCTATATCTTCTCATTCCAGGTATTTCTAGTACGTACAACGGTGATATGAAAGGAGGAGGGCGTAGTTTAAGCAATGGAGATATCAAGTCTGGTGCTGCTGGTGCTTCTAGTAATGGACATTATGATCCAGATGCTTATACGGAATTCCTAGTGAGAATTGACTGCGATATTGCCAGCACTCGGTCCCAAGTCATACAGGCACAGGGGAAAAGCGAGTGAGTATAAATCATTTTTTTTTTTTTTTTTTTTTTTTTTTTTTTTTTAAAGGAAGTTCCCCCCCCTTTTTTTTTTTTTAAAAAAGGAAAAAATCTTTGTGTACTTCGATGGCCAATATTTAAAGGGGTTACTTTCTAGTGTTCTCGTATTGACACAGTTGTTGAGCCATCTCCTAAATGGGAAGTTTTTTTTTTTGTTTTTTAAAAGATGAGTGTTCCACCGCCGTTTTTATTTCGTAGCAATGAAACAACTGCTACATTAGACGCATGTGGCCTGTGTCGTAGCATGCCCATCCCGTAGTATGCCTCTCATCAGATGGGCGAGAAGAGACACAATACTTCCCATTTAGGTGCTGGGTCAACACGAGAACACCAGAAAGTAACCCCTTGAAATATTTGCAATCGAAAAACGAGTATAAATTTTTGTCGATGGTGGGATTCGAACCCGGGACCTTCTGCATGGCAAGCAAGCGCGTCACCACTGGACCAACCGAGCCCCCAATTGAATTGACCCAACAAAATTTAGCCAGTCTAGTTAGCTTGGAATCTCTAGGTTGCGGGTTCGATTTCCGCCAGGGGCGAACGTTATCCAAACGACACAAAATGTCCTTGTAGACAACATAATTTTAATGAGAGTGTTCCCACTGTACACGACAATTTTTTTCCCCCCCGAACGACACAAAATGTCCTATTTCTAAGATTCCACATGACACGACATTTTTTCCGAACCACAAAGTGGACCGGGCTCTACCTGCCCTATTTCGAAAGTCTAAACAAAACACCCTTATCTCTGTTTTTTGGGGACATAAGTACTGGACTCCGCACACAAGAATTTCGTCAGAAAAGAACCCCATTTCAATGTAATGTAAAAATCTAAATTCCTATTCTAAATCTCTATCTAAAGCACTATTATCTCCGTTTCCACTTCCAGATTTCGACCGCAGGACGACGACTGTATATTCCTCTCCAAGAGGAAACCGCAGTCCCGCCGAAAACAGGCCGAAGCTCAGGCCACCGCCCTGACGGAACTGCCCAGCGTTGTAACTCAGGGGTCGCGGGTTCGAACCTCGCTGCAGAAGATGCAAGAGAAGCATGACGAGCTGTTCGAATTGTAAGAGGAAAAGAAGACCCCCCACCCCTACCACCCTGAACTTTGAGGGTCATGTTATCCTTCATTATGTATTATGTGGGTCATGTTAGTTCACCATAGTGGAGAGTCATGTTAGTTCACTATAGTGGCTCATGTCATCTAGAAAGGGGGTCATGTTACATCTCACTATGATGGTCATGTTACTTCCTTAGTGAGGGTCATGTTACCTCACAATGTAGGTCACATTACCCCCACAGTTTAGGACGGAGGGAGGGAAGGGGGGGTCATATTATCCAAAATGGCATTATCTGTGATTTAAAATGTTGATTCACGTGTGAATGTAGGTAGGTAAGTAAGTGAATCAATGGTTGTGAAAAGAAGGGAAACCCATTTTTTCAGAAAGAAATAAGACTTTGCAGGGCTCTAAAGGTGTGTCCACACATAGTCGATTGCCATCGAGTATGTGTGGACACACCTTGAAAGCTAAATTTAACACAAACATAACAACAATATCTAATAATAAATAAACATAAAAAAATACTCACTTTTATCACATAGCTATACAAAATTTTCGATATAATATCCATATTGCATATTTTTATTTGAGAATTTTTGAGATACTCGAGTGTATCAAGTTTTAAGTCAATCACTCTGGTTAAAGTGGCTCATGATTCTTAGAAGCTTCATCCATTCTCTAGGACTGTTCGCCCTTACATCTAAGCCTTGGAGTGGGCTTTTTGTGTATTGGAGTCAAGCTATCAGCTATAGCGACTCAGGAGTTGCAAAATTTGTCACATACATATCTACATGCACACAACTGTATGAATAGAGATCTAAAGTTAAATGACACTAATATCTAATCCCAGGGACAACTTTCACTATAATATGTAGTAAAATCAATAAATATTATAATTGAGTGCCAGTTTGATCCTTATATCTTTTTTTTAGTCCTACAAAAGGAAACAAATGAAGGAGGAAATACATGATGTCGTGTCAGTCTGGGCCCTATAAAATTTTGCGCCGGCAAAGAATTTTTAAATATTGGAGATCCGGATGTCAACCACACGCAACGTTGTTTAACTTCAGTGATCAATCGGGAACTGATATATTTCCTGTCGCCGCGGGCTAAGGCCAGCCACTATCAGGTAGACCTGACCAGGTGTACCTGATAGTGAGTGGCTGGCCTTACGAAGCAACCAGTCAGAGTCGATTCTTTTGTCACAAAAACTCATCAACCACTCCTCTCAGGCCGAAAGCGGCCAAGTGCTTTCGAACCAGCCCAAGTCTTTTCGTCAGCGGCCAATTCGACCAACCCCCGGCCATCCCCCTCGCCCCTAAGAAGTTGGTAAAAAAGTCGAACATCTTTCGTATCGACTCGAGAAGTGTAAACATCCAGCTAAACCAACCTGCACCACCTGTTGTCCCGCCACCTGGTGTATCACCTGTATCATCTGAGTCACCTGGAACACAGTCAGTCGAGGCGTCACGTCAGAGAGCCTGGTAACCCGGCGGTCGTAGGTTCGAACCCCGATCCTGGTGTATCATCTGAGTCACCTGGAACACAGTCAGTCGAGGCGTCACGTCAGGGAGTCTGGTAACCCGGCGGTCGTAGGTTCGAACCCCGAATTTTTTTAATTGAAATGGAAATTTCGTGTTTGCAAATTTTAATTGAGATAACTTCCGATTTTATTTTATTTTTTCCCCTTCAAAGGTATGACGTAATATGAGTCGAGTCAAAGTCAAATCATTTGAAGAGGGTCATTTTTGTATGCAACTGTCTAAGTAAAGTATGTAATGTACCTATTTGTCTAGTTGTATTCAGTCAGTTTTCGGCAGTTCGAAAGGTAACAAGTGACAGTATAAGTACCTATTTACCTAATGGGTATAAAGATTTTAGATAAATGTACCCACCTAAATATTATGCCAGTTAAAATTAATGATGCAAAATATCACAGTTGTTTTTGTTTCATAATTTATTTCAGCTTTTTTCCATCCATTTCCTCGAGATGGCAACCTTTTACTTCAGATTAAAAGTTATGCTTAAGATGACAAGCTTTTGTTTAAAAGTTAATCAAATTAGATTATTTTTATAAAGAAATTTATCAAGAAATTGAATCGAAGTCAACATACCCAGGTACAAATTAATGTTATTCTGATACCTACATAGAATTTTACCCACAATACTCTTGGAATCTAGGTCACATGAACTTTAATGAACACTCTTGTGGTTAACACATTGATTGCAATCGACGATTTAATTAAACGTAAAATTACAACCAATTTTTATCTAGGTAATTTCTTTGTGCCATCCCAAATAATGATGCTTGAATGAAGAAATCGTTTCGATTCAATGGACTACTAAGACGTTAAACTGGGCACCGATTTATCAACTTGGCATTTATCAAATTATTTACATACATAGAATATTCACAGCACTAAAGTATTTCTCACAAATCTCACTTCCAGAATAAAGTTTCGCTCTCTCGCCTCTCATCACAACGCCTCAAATCAAATTATCCGGGACGCCCTTGAACCCGATGGTCGTGTTTTTCTTAATCCGCGGCGGCGGCACAGGGGCGGCGTTCGCGTTCGCCTCGCTCGTGTTATTATTCAACGGCGCCTTCCCCAGCTTGCGGCCCGTTAGGAGGACGCCTCTCGCTCTATCCCAAAGAGTTTCGACGAGGGTCTTAAGCGAGCCGCACAAACTGCCGCCCAATTTTCCACTCGGTTGGCGGAAGTGGTAGTAGTAAGCGTAGATCGCGAGGAATATGAGGCAAGCGATGACGAACGCCAGCAAAATCGTTGCCATAGTGACAACCCCGTTGCCAAGGTAACTGAACGATTCCTTACTGATGTCCTCGTCAGGGATCTCGTTGTCGATGTACTCCTCGGGTGTGGTGGTGTCAGAGGTCTCCGTGACAGGTCTGGACGTTGTGGGACTATAGGTAGGTATACGTAGATTGGTCGTTGTCTCTAATCGCGGACGCTGCTTAAAGTTTGTGTCGACCAAGAAGGAATCACCATAATTTTGTTTTTGATCATTGGCGCGACCAACATTCTGTCATCAAACGTTGAACGTACTGTGACTGGAGTGTGACCTGAACAGATTGTAGAAATCGGGCTTACATTATTATTAAATAGTTTGAATTTTGTAAATTGTTGTTATTTTTTATTAGCTTTAAATTAAAGTTTTTTTTTTCGTTTTTAATGGTACCATAGAAATATATTTTTTTGCCATATGAAAGTATGACACTCTGCCATAGGGTATGACTGTACATTTAAGGTAGAAGCACACTACAACACGTGAGCTCACGTGTTGTAGTGTGCTTCTACCTTTGGATGTGCATTATCATGTGCAATTCTCAAACAGAGAACTAAAATTTCATTCCTCTGTGGGTATTGAACCCGCGCTCTCCTGACTACCAGGTGCCTAGCGCCTGTTCCAGAAAGACCTTTGCATTTTGCACTTGTTATGATTATGACGTAAAATTGCTGAAAAACAACCTTGAAACAACTTGCTTAAAACCTTGATGGAAAATATTTGTTAAAATTTGCAAAGCGTGAAGTTGCTTTCAGGAATAAATAATCGCAGGTTAACTGGCTGGGGCCATGTCAGAGAATGAACTCGGTTTAAGTTGACTTCTAAACAATCTGATTGGTCAATTTCAAAATATTCAGCCAATCAGATATTTTTTAATTCAAAAGTTAAACCGAGTTTAAACCCGACCCATAAACCATAGAGGTAGATTTCTATAAAACAAATTTGAAATTATTTTTTGTAAACCTTTATATCTATTGTTTTAATCCTTCATAATCATTTCACAATTATTACAGACATATTTACTAAATTAATAAACAGTTTAAATACAGGGTGGTCCAGAGTTACCTGGCGGTTTTTAAAATGATGCTACACGTTCAATTTTTAAGATTAAAGAATGATATTTATTTTAAATGAAAGATGACAAAATGAGGTTTACTTTTTTGGGGATTTTGTTTGTGATGGTGATCAGGTGTGGCAGACAACGCTATCCGAAAAATTGCCCTCATTTTGAAAACACTCAATCTGTGTGCAAAATCGACATACTGTCTCTAGCCTTTCCTGGACTATAGCACGAATTTCGCAATAAGCACCCGTTAACTCATCCAGAGTCCTTGTCTTATAAATATACACCTTGTTTTTAACGTATTTTCACGAAAAAAAGTCACATGAGCTAAGATCGGGTGAGGAGGGAGGAAAATCAAAATGGGTGCAAAACTTCCTCTGAGCGTTAGTCAAAAATTCACTACATTTAAGAAATGCCACCACAGCGAGAGCTCGAGCTCTCCGGACTGTCAGTCAATGCCGGAGAAGGAAGAGGCTTTTGATATAATTGCAACTTGCAGGGGAAAAGACACAAAAAAAAAGAAGAAGGAGAGAGAGGGAACTGCTAACTGCAAAGGTCTCATCGTCCCGAACTCGAAGAAAGAAGGAGGACAGGATAGAAGAAAGTCAGCCGTTCCGAGAACGAACCTTATCCCATCAGGATAAAATCCGCCCCGAACAGGTATCGAACCCGCAACCTAACGCTCACAAAGGTCTTTAGATTACTCACCTGTGCTTCCGGAGGACAGGATAGGAGAAAGCCAATCTTTCCGAGACAAACCTTATCGATTTAGGATAAATTTCGTCCCGGACGGGTATCGAACCCTCAACCTAGCGCTCACAAAGGTACCCACCTGTGCTTCCCACGGATCTCCGCAGATTCCACATTTACCTCCGTTCACCTGCCACTGCTTTGTGAACCCGCCACAGTACAGCTCATGGTCGTTGTAGTTAGGAGGAGTGTTGAAGCCATACCTGAGAGAAGAAGTTGTCAGAGATTAGCGGAGGTGGTGTTGGATAAAATAATAATACTTGCTGCTTATTTAATTATTTATACTGCTCGCATAGGACTGAAAAGTCCCTGTACTCCAGCAGTAGGCTACTACCATTATCATTGTGGTCAAATTCTCAAATTATATTGAGGATAAAATTCCATACCTCGGCTGTGGGATTGAACCCACGGCCTCCTGTTTACCAGGCGAGCGTCTTGACCACAACACCATCAAGAGATTAGCGGAGGTGGTCGTGAATAAAGCCACAAGTGATATAGCATGTTGAATGCATCAGTTTCTTATGGATCATTGAAGGGTGATTATGTGGGCAATCGCATATTACCTACTAGCGTTTCCCAGCCCAACTCAGGCTGAGTGAGGTTAATGTGAGAATGCTGGGTGAAGTTCTTCTGTTTTTAGCCAGCCACTCACTATCAAGTTGACCGAACCCCGAATTTTTTTAATTGAAATGGCGGAAATTTCGTGTTTGCAAATTTTAATTGAGATAACCTCCGATTTTTTTTCCCCCCCTTTCAAAGGTATGACGTAATGAGTCGAGTCAAAGTCAAATCATTTGAAGAGGGTCATTTTTGTATGCAACTGTCTAAGTAGAGTATGTAATCTACCTATTTTTCCAGTGAATTGTATTCAGTCAGTTTTTCGGCAGTTCGAAAGGTAACAAGTGACAGTATAAGTACCTGATGGGTATAAAGATTTTAGATAAATCTACCCACCTAAATATTATGCCAGTTAAAATTAATGATGCAAAATATCACAGTTGTTTTTGTTTCATAATTTATTTCAGCTTTTTTCCATCTATTTCCTCGAGATGGCAACCTTTTACTTCAGATTATGCTTAAGATGACAAGCTTTTGTTTAAAACTTAATCAAATTAGATTAATTTTTATAATGAAATTTATCAAGCAATTGAATCGTAGTCAACATACCCAGGTACCAATAGAGGTCATTACTGATTAATGTTATTCTGATACCTACATATGTAGGTTTTTACCCACAATACTCTTGGAATCTAGGTCACATGAACTTTAATGAACACTCTTGTGGTTAACACATTGATTGCAATCGACGATTTAAAAGATAGAATATTTTGTAACTAAATTTACAAGTTGGTTTATGTTCTTTTAAAAAGACATACCTACCCTTGAAAAAAAGACATTTTGTAACAATTTTACAAGTACATACCTAGATGTTTTTTTTTAAAGACATTTTTCTTTCAAATAAGTTCAAGTAAGTACTCGTTTTTTGATGACTATTTATCAAATTTAATATTCATCCTATTAATTATTCTTATCAAAGTACATGCCTAGATCATGAATTAATTACCTAAGAGTGCCAGTTTGATCCTTATATCTTTTTTTTAGTCCTACAAAAGGAAACAAATGAAGGAGAAAATACATGGTGTCGTGTCAGTCTTGGCCCTATAAAATTTTGCGCTGGCAAAGAATTTTTAAATATTGGAAATCCGGATGTCAACCACACGCAACGTTGTTTAACTTCAGTGATCAATCGGGAACTGATATATTTCCTGTCGCCGCGGGCTAAGGCCAGCCACTATCAGGTAGACCTGACCAGGTGTACCTGATAGTGAGTGGCCTTACGAAGCAACCAGTCAGAGTCGATTCTTTTGTCACAAAAACTCATCAACCACTCCTCTCAGGCCAAAAGCGGCCAAGTGCTTTCGAACCAGCCCAAGTCTTTTCGTCAGCGGCCAATTCGACCAACCCCCGGCCATCCCCCTCGCCCCTAAGATAAAATTTCATACTTCGGCTGGGATTGAACCCACGGCCTCCTGTTTACCAGGCGAGCGACTTGACCACAACACCACCAAGAGATTAGCGGAGGTGGTCGTGAATGAAGCCACAAATGATACAGCATGTTGAACGCATCAGTTTCCAATGGATCATTGAAGGGTGATTATCTGAGCAATCGCGTGTTACTAGCTTTTCACAGCCCAAATCAGGCTGGGTGAGGTTAATGTGAGAATGCTGGGTGAAGTTCTTCTGTTTTTAGCCAGCCACTCACTATCAAGTAGACCTGACAGGTACACCTGATCAGGTCCGCCTCTCAGGTCTACCTGATCCCTGATGAGCACACACACTATCAGGTAGAAGTAGACCTGACAGGTATGGCTGAAAAGATCCACCTGTCAGGTCTACCTGATGGGGAGTGGCTGGCCTTACCCATTCCTATTGTTCGACTTACCTCCACATGGAAGCACGGGAAGGTGGCTCAATGAGACGCCCATGTGAGGACACTTGACTGACTAGATAGGAGACCAGGAAACCAACCACGGCCGGGAGCATGATCCCGCGACCTCCTGCAACAGACGCAAGTACAATGACCGTGGAATTAGAAAGCAAAAAACTTTTTCTCGACATTTTTCAGACTTGATTTCAACTTTCCAATAGGTAGGTTCGTCTTTCATAAAAAGGAGTGTACTTATAAGAACAGTTTGATATGTAGCTGATCCTCGTCTAGAACTGTCTAGAACACGAAAGAATCATCCTAAAGTAGCGTTCACACTTGGTCGATTGACCATCGCGTCGATGCACGGACTGCACAGTCTTTTGTGTTTTCTATTTCATCGATTCAAGCTGTCTACAATTATTCGACGTTATAGGTAGGTATACGTAGATTGGTCGTTGTCTCTAATCGCGGACGCTGCTTAAAGTTTGTGTCGACCAAGAAGGAATCACCATAATTTTGTTTTTGATCATTGGCGCGACCAACATTCTGTCATCAAAACTACCTTTCACTAATCGGACCTGTGGCTTTACAACTTCTCCATAATAATAAAAAAAAACCATTTCCTCCTTCTATTTTGAATTGAAAATAGACTGATAATCATAATCAGAATGATGAATAATCATAATGCTGATTGTAATAATCATAATCATAATACTGATGATGATAATTATGAATATGATTAATATTATTATCATAATGTTTCTATGTTTCTGCTGATGATAATGATGATGATGATTCGCGAACTAATAACATCATTACGTTCTCTGGCCTGGAAGGCATAATCTCACAATTGAACACTTTTATACAAAAAGAGCATAACCTTGCTTAAGCCCTTTTTCTGGTAAAACAGCTTAACCAAGGGCTTTCCTAATGCGGAACGCTGTTAAAAATAGATCCTCGAAAAGGACCTTTTTAATGAGGTTAACGTCACTGTATATCTGCTTATCTGCTACCGTTTTTAGTAACGGACCTAGTTTTACTTTCCTTATCCTATAGGAAGGAAAGTAATGTAATCGGGTCAAATATTCGATGGTCAGTTTTTACTGTTAAAACACGTTTTGAGGTCCCTAGAGCCTAAATCCAAAGTTTCAGCCATTGGTCCGTGTGTGTGTCTGTCTGTAAACAAAATATCTCGAGAACGGTAAGAGCTAGAGACTGGAAGTTTGGTATGTAGCTGTCAAATGTGACAAGTATGCGACACGAAACTTTTGGTTAAGACCGATGCAACGGTTGGCGGCATTTTACCGCTTTTTGGCGGTTTTCGGTGTAATTTTTCCATCTATTTCCTCGAGATGGCAACCTTTTACTTCAGATTATGCTTAAGATGACAAGCTTTTGTTTAAAAGTTAATCAAATTAGATTAATTTTTCTAATGAAATTTATCAAGCGATTGAATCGAAGTCAACATACCCAGGTACCAATAGAGGTCATTACTAATTAATGTTATTCTGATACCTAACATATGTAGGTTTTTACCCACAATACTCTTGGAATCTAGGTCACATGAACTTTAATGAACACGCTTGTGGTTAACACATTGATTGCAATCGACGATTTAATTAAACGTAAATTACTACCAATTTTTATCTAGGTAATTTCTTTGTGCCATCCCAAATAATGATGCTTGAATGAAGAAATCGTTTCGATTCAATGGACTACCAAGACTTTAAACTGGGCACCAATTTATCAACTTGGCATTTATCAAATTATTTACATACATAGAATATTCACAGCACTAAAGTATATCTCACAAATCTCACTTCCAGAATAAAGTTTCGCTCTCAAGTTTCGCTCTCTCGCCTCTCATCACAATGCCTCAAATCAAATTATCCGGGACGCCCTTGAACCCGATGGTCGTGTTTTTCTTAATCCGCGGCGGCGGCACAGGGGCGGCGTTCGCGTTCGCCTCGCTCGTGTTATTGTTCAACGGCGCCTTCCCCAGCTTGCGGCCCGTTAGGAGGACGCCTCTCGCTCTATCCCAAAGAGATTCGACGAGGGTCTTAAGCGAGCCGCACAAACTGCCGCCCAATTTTCCACTCGGTTGGCGGAAGTGGTAGTAGTAAGCGTAGATCGCGAGGAATATGAGGCAAGCGATGACGAACGCCAGCAAAATCGTTGCCATAGTGACAACCCCGTCGCCAAGGTAACCGAACGATTCCTTACTAATGTCCTCGTCAGGGATCTCGTTGTCGATGTACTCCTCGGGTGTGGTGGTGTCAGAGGTCTCCGTGACAGGTCTGGACGTTGTGGGACGACGGGTTGGTTTGGCTGTCGGATAGGGGGTGTCGTCTGAGGAGCCTTTGCCGTCGGTGATTTGGATGTCGGCGCAGGCGCGAAATTCTTCCTGTGGCCCGCAGCCGACGGCGCCTGTCCCGTTGGGGCAGTTACCCCAGTTATTACCTGGAAGAGAAGGGAATTCGTTAGTTGAGTGAAAACGGCGCCTGTCCCGTTGGGGCAGTTACCCCAGTTATTACCTGGAAGAGAAGGGAATTCGTTAGTTGAGTGAAATCAGTGAGAGCTGAGAGGATATAATGAATATTGAAAACTCACATAAAAAGCTCACAATTCTGTTTGAGTAGTATGCTATGTCACTTGGTAACCCAAACTTTGGGCAGCTCATCAATAAATTGTTATTGATTCTTTCTCTATGTTCAATTGACCACGTGATTGGGACGTTATTTTGGCAGCATTTGGTAAATATTTTGGCATCAAAATTGGCTTAGATTAAAGGGTAATAATCTAATAATGCTATAACTGTTATCATTGTTATCACTATTATTATTATTTATTGATGCAAATAAATTACAAAAAAAAAAATAATAATGAAACGGAAGTTCAACTTGATTTACGTCATCTCGTGAGTAGTCCATATCTTTATGATTACTTCATGCTGATGTCTATTTCAAAAGCAATTACAATCGAACCTGTCTAAGTGGGACTCGTCCAAGTGGAAACCTGGATAACTGGGAAAAAAATCTTGGCCCCTTCATGGCAACCTCTGTAAGTAGGACACTTTTTTAACTGGGAAACCTGGATAAGTGGGAAAAAATTGTTGGTCCCTTGGATTCCCACTTAGACAGGTTCGACTGACCTGGATAACTGAGAAAAAAATCTTGGCCCCTTCATGGCAACCTCTCTAAGTAGGACATTTTTTTAACTGGGAAACCTGGATAAGTGGGAAAAAATTGTTGGTCCCTTGGATTCCCACTTAGACAGGTTCGACTGTAATTTACCAATCACTCATTTCATCTGTTTCCAATTTTACGTCAATACTTGAGCAATTCACTATGCAATTTTACCCCAATAGAATTATACTACTCCTCGGCCCAGGTTACCTTGGGCTTCACCGGTCGCTACTACTGCTACAGGACAGCAGCCGTTATAAACAACCACTGCTACTCCACAACAGCAGCAACTGAGCTCTTGTGGAAACATACCTAGTACCCTGGTAAAGCCATGCATTTCATCAGGATGTAATTTTACCCCAGGCAGTTACTTACCAGCTATGTATTTCCACTGAAGTACACACCCACAACAGCAGCAACTGAGCTCTTGTGGAAACATAGTACCTACTACCTACCCTGGTAAAGCCATGCATTTCATCAGGATGTAATTTTACCCCAGGCAGTTACTTACCAGCTATGTATTTCCACTGAAGTACACACTGCGTACAGGTAAGATCAGGTGGCAGCATGTACCTCAACTCATAGACCTTGTTCTCTGTGCCAGGGAAAAATCTGGGAAATAGAAAGCATAGGTATTCAATCTTATTAAGTGTGCACATATAGTCGAGCCCGTCGATCGATGTCGACTGAAACCGTATATTTTCTCAACAACTGGGGCACGGTTGGTCTAGATGAGAGGCATACTACGGGATGGACATGCTACGACACAGACCACATGCGTCCAATGTAGCAGTTGTTTCATTGCTACAAAAATCTGGAAAATAGAAAGCATATTCAATCTTATTAAGTGTGCACATATAGTCGACCCCGTCGATCGATGTCGACTGAAACCGTATATTTTCTCAACAACATAGATTCGCTTCTTCACCTCGTCAATCGATTATGTGTGGACAAACTTATGAAAGAAAAAGAAATAAGCCAGCTTACTTAGCTTAGTTGGTAGTGCGTCTGCCTTGTAAGCGCTAGGCCGCGGGTTCGATTCCCGCCCGGGGCGGATTTTATCCTTCCTCCTTCTATTTTGAATTGAAAATAGACTGATAATCATAATCAGAATGATGATAATGATGATGATGATTCGCGAACGAATAACATCATTACGTTCTCTGGCCTGGAAGGCATAATCTCGTAATTGAACACTTTTATACAAAAAGACTCACACATGGCCGTGATGCTTAGCATGTAATTAAATAAATAAAATAAAATAAAAATACAAAAAGACATAACCTTGCTTAAGCCTTTTTTCTGGTAAAACAGCTTAACCAAGGGCTTTCCTAATGCGGAACGCTGTTAAAAATCGATCCTCGAAAAGGACCTTTTTAATGAGTTTAACGGCACTGAATATCTGCTTACCGTTTTTAGTAACGGACCGAGTTTTTATAATCCATTCGGCAATAATCTAGGTACCTGACTTCTCACATTTCACCCAGTCTGAGTGGGAAAATTCAACAGTACGTGATTGTCCAGATGGTCACAAATCCGGATATTAACTAGGCCCTTGTTCAATCTTCACTAGTGCTCAACCACGCGCTCTTTAGAACCTTCTTGAATAAATCTCTTCAATTGTTATGCATATTCAATTTAACCTAATGATTCGTGGCAATGTAGTTTAAATGAAAGAGTTCCAACTGCACACGACACGATTTTTTTCCGAACGACACAAAATGTCCTTGTATGCAATGCAATTTAAATGAGTGTTCTCACTTACGCACGACACGATCTTTTTCCGACAAGTGGGGACGGGCCTTAAGCAAACTCGAGGAAAATCAGAGAGGTTAAAACTTAGATGTCACTTCGGTCGACCAACTAATCAACCATGGCAATGGCAACTTATTTGTTGAACAAGGCAAAAGCGATTTCGCTCGATTCCGAGGTAGTCTGGAGTAATTATGTGCGTGTGAAAGAAAGTGTGTGTATTTTTGGTGAAGGTCTTTTATTTGATAAGGTATGCCTATCCTTCTGCGCTTGCGTTATCTGTTATCACTATCAGGAACGATCTCAGACGGGCCCCGGGCCGGGGCTCCAACAATGGACCCCTGTTCGCAACAATTTTTACTTTCTTTAAACAAAAATAGTAATAGTAATAGACTCTTGAGTGGTGGATCATTGAAGTTAAGTAGCGTGACGCATGGTTAGTATCCGAATGGGTGACCATCTGGGCGTGTTGCTGGTTACTGCCTTTTCCCAGCCCTTCAGCTGCGTGAAGGTAATGAGAAATGGCGAGTAGCCTTGTCCTCCAATGTTGGGCATTATTTAAAAACCCCCTCATAAAAAAATGACAGTTATACAGTGACGATAATAGTTGTGATGCAACCATAGATAATTCTAAAAGAGGAGTGAGAACATTGGAACACATCACAGACTCTGAAGAGTCTTCAGACACACTCCATTTGTCAAGGACCTGGGTTTTCCTTGCCCTTGGGATCAATTTAATTTGAAGACGAAAAAAAGGAAAGATGGTCAAGTTAAAATTCAGACCTCACTTCGTTCGCTCCATCACAACCGGTTCTCACCTCGTCTCGTGGTACACATCATCCGGCTCCCGCGTACTCATCTTGCCTCGCTTCAGCACGTACTTGTCCAGACACTCCTGTGTAGCCGCCACCTAGAGACACCATAACAATTACTAGAGACACCATATAGCACAAGAAACCAACAATACCTACATTATACCCAACATAAGAAACAGATATGGAGAAACTACATTATAAGTATCAAATTCCATCATTACTAAATGGTTTACCAGAGGAGCTTAAAAGGATAGACAATAAGAACGAAATGGAAAAGAATAAAGAAATAATAATAGACTCTTGAGTGGAAGGCAACCACCCCGAGAGCTCCATTATTATGTGGTCAAATTCTCAAATAAATGAGGATAAATTCCATACCTCGGCTGGGATCGAACCCACGCCCACCTGTTTACCAGGCGAGCGTCTTGACCACTACGCTACCGAGGCAGATACAAAATCACTATCTCGAAAACAACAATGAAATATGAATATTATTACTACCTTGGGGCGGTTGTGCGGACACAGGCGGAACTCGAAATAGCCACGATGGTTGGCGGTCAGTTCAACGCGAATGGTGAACGCGGACCCTGCGCGGTACTTGCGCACGATGATGCCGTTCGCGTACTTCCCGCCGGCCTCATGCGGCCGAGGCTGAAATTAAAAAAAAAATGTTTTTTTTTAACAAAAGGCTTTTTTCCCTATAAGGCGCTTCAACTCTAGTTAAAAGGTCGTTCGCGCCGACTCCTTAGGTGGATTAGATCATGTTGTACAACTTGATAGCTTTCAGATAACTGATAAAGGAGTCAACACTCTCCGGACTGTCAGTCAATGCCGGAGAAGGAAGAGGCTTTTGATATAATTGCAACTTGAAGGGGGAAAAAACACTAAAAAAAAAGAAGAAGGAGAGAGGGAACTGCTAACTGCAAAGGTCTCATCGTACCGAACTCGAAGAGAGAAGGAGGACAGGGTAAGAGAAAGTCAGACTTTCCAAAAGCGAACCTCATCTGCTGAGGATAAAGTTCGCCCCGGACAGGTATCGAACCCGCAACCTAGCGCTCACAAAGGTTTTTATAGATTACTCACCTGTGCTTCCGGAGGACAGGCCAATCTTTCCGAGACAAACCTTATCGATTTAGGATAAATTTCGTCCGGGACGGGTTGATTGATTCATTTGAAGATAACCTCGGTGATCTAGATTTGTTAAAGGCCATTTGTAGGTCATGCTGGTCAAGTAGTCCCTTCAACCCTCAGCTCAGCCATTGAATCTTGCACCGCTTTATTGTTTAGGTCTGGGACAAAGGTTCATGCTGAAATTGTTGGTCTCTGAATTATTCCCAGGTACTTTCGGGATAGGAATGAAAAGCCCCTTTCTAGACTCTAAAAATCTCTAGACTGTGCCGCACCTTGAGATCAGTTCAACATAAATCAGTAATTTTGGGTCGATTTTGAGCGAAGTTTGCACTTTTTCTACTCTGTAAAGGCAGGGGACAGTTGTGAAAGGTCAGCCTCCTCCTCTAAAGCACCCTCACCAAATGGGAGCACCCTCACTAAATGGGACACATTAGACACCCTCTAAAGCACCCTCTCCAAATGGGACACACCCTAAACCCTTACCTCATAAAGTAACCCACTAAATAGATACCATAATTTTGATAGTCATAGGTTAACATCAACGTTTATTTGGCCAGGACCCAAAAACCATCACGTAAGATGCATTTCAGGCGAACTTGAGTTGAATTTTAAACTCCGAAGAGCCCAGAATTGGTAGGACTTCTTTGTGACAAGGTCCTAGTCTATAAATAACGTTAAAATCGAAAGTTGAACACGCGTGAAGCTAAAGACCGGTACACACGGTAAGATTTGTCTGCAGACTTATCTTCTAAGTTGGTGTCACATGTCACAACTTTGTCTTTTGACTGATCGTACATGTGATACACATGTGTGATACACATTTTATACACAAAAAGCCCAATCCGAGGCTTAGGTGTAGGGGCAAACAGCCCTAGAGGATGAGTTAAGCTCCTACGAGCGTACTTGGGAACGGTAAGTTTCAGGCTTGTCTCACATCGGAAGCGCACATGAGCCACTTTCAGTAGCGCGTAGCGCGTAGTCGCCTACAAAACCATACCTATGAAAATGATATACAGTCTATCTACAGATGGTCTCTATCATTTTCATAAGGTTTGGTTTTGCAGGCTTCCTATGTGAGACATGAGACAAGCTTCAGACTTGAAATCTGCGCAAACTTACAATACACACGAACGATTTGTCGAAAGACAAGGTTGTAGAGCTGTGTCCATACATAGTTGACGCCGTCGATTGACGATATGAAGAGGTGAATCTATGTTGTCGATGCAGCGTACGGTTTCAGTTGACATCGCGTCGATCGACGGGGTCGACTATGTGTGGACACTCCTTAAGACCAAGCTGCTGGAAGGTAGTGTACTATGAATACAAGTCGTAGTAAAGCCACAAATGATATAGCATGTTGAATGCATCCGTTTCTAATGGATCATTGAAGGGTGATTATGTGGGTAATCGCATATTACTAGCGTTTTCCAGCCCAACTCAGGCTGAGTGAGGTTAATGTGAGAATGCTGGGTGAAGTTCTTCTGTTTTTAGCCAGCCACTCACTATCAAGTAAATCAAGTTGACCTGACAGGTACACCTGATCAGGTCCGCCTCTCAGATCTACCTGATCCCTGATGAGCACACGCACTATCAGGTAGAAGTAGACCTGACAGGTATGGCTGAAAAGATCCACCTGTCAAGTCTACCTGATAGGGAGTGGCTGGCCTCACCCGTTCCTATTGTTCGACTTACCTCCACATGGAAGCACGGGAAGGTGGCTCAATGAGACGCCCATGTGAGGACACTTGACTGACTAGATAGGAGACCAGGAAACCAACCACCGCCGGGAGCATGATCCCGCGACCTCCTGCAACAGACGCAAGTACAATGACCGTGGAATTAGAAAGCAAAAAACTTTTTTTCGACATTTTTCAGACTTGATTTCAATTTTCCAATAGGTAGGTTCGTCTTTCATAAAAAGGAGTTTACTGACAAGAACAGTTTGATATGTAACTGATCCTCGTCTAGAACACGAAAGAATCATCCTAAAGTAGCGTTCACACTTGGTCGATTGACCATCGCGTCGATGCACGGACTGCACAGTCTTTTGTGTTTTCTATTTCATCGATTCAAGCTGTCTACAATTATTCGACGTAGGTATACGTAGATTGGTCGTTGTCTCTGATGGTGCACGCTGCTTAAAGTTTGTGTCGACCAAGAAGGAATCGCCATAATTTTGTTTTTGATCATTGGCACGACCAACATTCTGTCATCAAAACTACCTTTCACTAATCGGACCTGTGGCTTTACAACTTCTCCATAATAATAAAAAAAAACCATTTCCTCCTTCTATTTTGAATTGAAAATAGACTGATAATCATAATCAGAATGATGAATAATCATAATGCTGATTGTAATAATCATAATACTGATGATGATAATTATGAATACCTATGATTAATATTATTATCATAACGTTTCTATGTTTCTGCTGATGATTAGAACCTCGATTATTTCAATTATATATTATTTCAACTCCAAAATCCAGTGTTTTTTTTCTATTTTTCAAAGGATATCCTATCTTATCAGAGGAAAAGATCATGGAAAGTGATAATTTTAACCTCGATCATTTCAACTACCCCTGGTCCTAATTAGTTGAAATAATCGAGGTTCTACTGTAGTTTAGTCTAAGAATTACCAGATCGACTTTCTTCGCATCTCCAGATCGGTTTAGACCACTTCATCTTGTTTGCTGTGAAGTAAAAAGTGAAATTTTCTCTCTAGAATCGTTTTAGAAGAATCGCCATCATTTCAGAGTTTAACATTCAGTTTATTGATTCGTGATATTATAGTTATGACTGTTATGAGAAACTCTAGTTGTGTTCCTCTGGGTAATTTATAACTGGAGAAGGTGGAAAGATGCTGTAATGAGTGTAATGTATTATTGACCAAAAGGTAGACCAAACTATCTTTCGACTGATTTGCATTTAATCGACCGTAAATCGCGATTGCCTGCTCCGATGTTGATGAAATTTGGTTCATGAGTTCCTTAAATCCCAGGACCGAGCGGGTCCATTTTTAATCTGCCGAAATTTTCCTTCCAATAGGAATAGATGTACCTATGTAGGTACATTTTTTTACCATACCTACTCATAGATTGGTTGTATGCTCGTACAAATTAGGTATTTACTTATTCTCATTATTCACATTCTCTTCATATAGGTTTCACATTCTACTACAGACATATCTAATTTGATTATTTAACTGTACGTGGTTAGATCGAAATTTGATATTTATTATTCTGATCTTCAGATTACTTATATCTAACTTAAATGTATATTATATCTCTCAAAATTAATCCAACGTACGGTCCACTAAGCACTTTCTTTAACTCTTTTTCAGCAGTCACAGCTTTCATTCACAATTTCCAAATCTCGGATAAGCCAGCTGTATGCTAATCCGTACTTTCTAACTATGTTTATGTAGAATTGTAGATGATGTTTGGATAAGTTACTTTGAAAGCAACCTCAGATTACTGAGCCAGACAGCGCGAAGTGTTAAAGAAGGATAAGGTTGAAGATAGAACCCACACCCTCCTGTTTACCAGGCGAGCGTCTTGGCCACTACGCCACCGAGGTAGGTTACTACATAGTTTTAGCCGAATTAGGGTCTACGCATATACTTATCCGTCACGGATACGTACCGTCTCCGCTCTGGATATGTCGTGCATTTGATCCAATGAAAAGTAATATGGAACAAGCTAGACGCAAGGTGACGGAACGGAAACGGAACGTATCCGTGCTGGTTAAGTGTTTGGCCCTTTAGGTAGGTACGCGTATTTTATTTTCCCTTTTTTGAGGGAAGGAGACTGATGGTTCCTGTCCCGTCCTCCCGTGTGAGGAGCCCGTACCTGCGGCAAATGGGGCTGGATGAACCCTTCTGTGACCGTCCCTGATATTTGTAAAGAAAGTGAGAGTTGCCACCGAGGCAGGTTACTACATAGTTTTAGCCGAATTAGGGTCTACGCATACTTGTCCGTCACGGATACGTACCATCTCCGCTCTGGATGTGTCGTGCATTTGATCCAATGTAAAGTGATATGGAACAAGCTAGACGCAAGGTGACGGAACGGAAACGGAACGTATCCGTGCTGGTTAAGTGTTTGGCACTTTAGGTAGGTACGCGTATTTTATTTTCCCTTTTTTGAGGGAAGGAGACTGATGGTTCCTGTCCCGTCCACCCGTGTGAGGAGCCCGTACCTGCGGCAAATGGGGCTGGATGAACCCTTCTGTGACCGTCCCTGATATTTGTAAAGAAAGTGAGAGTTAAGGAGTTTAATGTGTACCAGCATAATCAGCAGATTAGGGAATACCTAGGACCAGCATGTTAGATTAGGACCTATAGGGAGCATAGAAGCACTTACCTAGTCAATCTCTAGCAGTTTGAGTCCGTGTGGGAATTTATTTAAATTAATCATGTACCTGTAGTCCGCGCTCTTTTGAGTTTGAATCTTAAATCTTCTTATATTATAAAATCAAGATCCATTCACATTTCACACACTGATCGCTTTAACTCCTGAACCACAACACCTAGAATACAGGTCCGCGCTCTTTTGGAGTTTGAATCTTAAATCTTATATTATGAAATCAAGATCCATTCACAATTCACACACTGACCGCTCTATCTCCTGAACCACAACACCTAGAAAGCTGAAATTTGGTAGAAATATTCCTTTTATGGTCTAGGAGTGTAATAAGAAAGGATTTCGCGAAAATCTTTCTATGCTCCCTAGGTCCTAGCTAGAAGTGAATGAAAAATCGCGAAAATGAAATTATTGACGCGAAAATCTTTCTATGCTCCCGAGGTCCTAGCTAGAAGTGAATGAAAAATCGCGAAAATGAAATCATTGATACGGTGCCGGCAGTACTATCATTCCTTATGATTCTGTCTTTCTCTCCATGTGTCCTCTGTGTAACCTTGCTGTCAGCATCCCTGAAATATGTCACCAATTTGTCGGTCCACTGGTTTTCAATGATCCAGTTGAATCAAAGAATCAGAAAATCACAAATCTAGATAATAGGTACCTATGCTTGTGGCTAAACCAAATCATTTAGATGTAGCTAGAAGTGAATGACTCTGGTTTGAGATGTGACAGAAATGACTGTATCCGTGAACATCAACCGAATCACGTAGGTATCTATTGAAGGAAGATTCCATCTTGGTGGAGAATCATTATATGTAGGTTCAAAGGTATCTGTAACAGGAACACTGGATGAATTACATTTACCCAGCTACTGGCCTAGTGTAAATACCATTGGCGTCCAGTAACATTCCAGTCCAATGCAGTTTCTCTTTTAATAACTGTCCATCTGAGTTTCAAAGTTATAGGGTCAGTTAGCTTAGTTGGTAGCGCGTCTGCCTTGTAAGCGCTAGGCCGCGGGTTTGATTCCCGCCCGGGGTGGATTTTATCCTGATGGGATAATGTTCGTTCTCGGAACGGCTGGCTTCTGTAACTGCTAAGGTCTTATCATTCGGAAAGTTTGATAGAGGGAACTGTAACTGCTAAGGTCTTATCATTCGGAAAGTTTGATAGAGGGAACTGTAACTGCTAAGGTCTTATCATTCGGAAAGTTTGATAGAGGGAACTGTAACTGCTAAGGTCTTATAATTCAGAAGGTCTGATAGAGGGAACTGTAACTGCTAAGGTCTTATCATTCAGAAGGTTTGATAGAGGGAACTGTGACTGCTAAGGTCTTATCATTCAGAAGGCCTGATAGAGGGAACTGTAACTGCTAAGGTCTTATCATTCAGAAGGCCTGATAGAGGGAACTGTAACTGCTAAGGTCTTATCATTGAGAAGGCCTGATAGAGGGAACTGTAACTGCTAAGGTCTTATCATTCAGAAGGCCTGACAGAGGGAACTGTAACTGCTAAGGTCTTATCGTCCCGAAGAGAGAAAGATAGGAGGAAGCTACATCCATTCCCAGAACGAACCTTACATGTTCAGGACAAAATTCTCCCCAGGCGGGAATCGAACTATCAAATTTCAATTTCAGAAGTCCACTACACCAGTCTGAAGTAGTCTGAACCAAACATCAAAGACCAAGTTCTAGTTCTCAGACTCACATGTACATCACATCACTATGATCAGTACGGATTGTTCTGACCTTGTGTTCTAGTGCAGGAGTTATGTCTCTGAACATGAATATGTCATGTATGAACATAAGGACATGACGGTCCGTGGGTGACTAGCATGACAAAGTACCATGGTCCGTCTCCCATTTGGCAATTCTTCATAGTAGCGTGTGTTCCATAGAAGCCAGGGGGATCACCGCTTTCCTTCCTTTCTACTATTTTTTACTCCCCCCCTACTTACCACCTACCGAAAATAATAAGTGATTATTGAACTTGTATTTTAAGATCACCATACATATCTTTACTGTTGTATAAAAGAGAAATTCTTTCACCCACTAATGCACACACTGGTCGCTCTATCATCAGAGCCGCAGCACCTAATACATATGTAGAATGCTGAAATTTGGTAGGAATATACCAAATTACCAAATATGTTCTTCTAGACGTGCAAATAGAGAGGATTTTGCCGAAATCCAAACCGATCTCGAGTTATGATCACTTTTCCGTGGCGAAGCACGGGCAACCTGATGTGGCAAGTGGGCTTATAGTTTCCCCTTTTGAAAATCTCACGACCCGCCACTGCTTATTTCCAAATTATTCACGACACTAATGACACTTTGCATTTGCTGCTTCTCTAAGTATATTCTATTCTATTGTTAGACAGTCTATTGTTCTTGGAGTTGGTTTTGCATTTCGAGAGGGAAGTGTAGAAAATCGAACAGAATGAGAGGAAGGTGGCTGAGTGGTTTCGCCCATCTAAAATTTGGCAATACATAAAGTACCAATCAGGGGAATGTGGCTGGTAGAGGTAACATAATAATATATGTAGTACTTTCTGTACCTTCCAGTTATTCATGCCAGCCTAGTTAGCTTGGTTGATAGCGCGTCTGTCTTTTCCAGACGCACTTGTAAGTGCGTCTGCCTTGTAAGCGCTAGGCCGCGGGTTCGATTTCCGCCCGGGCCGGATTTTATCCTGAAAAGATAAGGTTCGTTCTCGGAACGGCTGGCTATCTCCTATCCTGCCTTCTTTCTCTCTTCGATTTCGGGACGATAAGACCTTAGCCGTTACAGTTTCCTCTATTAAACCTCTTAAAAAAGTCGTTAATGAATTTTTAATTAGCCAATCACGATTTTTGTATATCCAATATTTTCATTTGATTTAATGAGACAGGTACTTTTATTTGGTTATTTAGTTAGGTACTTTTATTTGGTTTGATAAAAGAGGTCAGTTTTATAGTTTGACGTAAAAAACAATGTAGGTCAGCAAAAACTGGCAGGATGTCTCTCTGACAATTATCTTGATCTTCTTATTGGACATCATTAGAGACATTACCAGTAGTGTCATTCTACTATTGTAGTTTGAATGGTTTTTTATTGTTCCTGTTTTGTCTGACCATATTGTTCTTCTTTTCTAACTGAATGATTTTTTCTTCTTCTTCTTCTTCTTCTTCTTCTTCTTCTTCTTCTTCCTTTTTTTTCTTCTTTTCAAGATGGGCCAGAAAATCAGAAAGGCCGTTTACCGTCAGAAAGTTATATTTATATTTTGACACTAAACAGTCGAGTTTTGAGGTAGAGTAGGCTAGAGAATGCTCTGGCTGACCGTATAGTTTTCTTTCTGTAGGTAATGTTTTTGTCTAGGACGTCTAGGTAATGTTCATTATCCTAACAATAGCCACGTTAATATCATAATTAATATTATCATCATTAGGGATCCCATTTTCCTTCTTGTGTCCAAGTTCACCCAAGCGTTTAACATCCGGTGTGCAACTGAACGGGCCGTGACTGGCTGTTGCGGGGCCCACTCAGCCTCGTGAGGAAAATGAGTAGCTATGACATATAAATGCGCATAGCGACAGGTCCCAGGATGGTAGGTATAAACATTTTAGGATTATTGAGATATTGAGAAAATCCTACAATGCTGCAGTGAGCACCAAAATTGTGACATAATAACACAAAGAAACTGCATTTACATTTACGTATATGTACATTTACAGTCCAGTCCAGTTCATTTATTTATTTTTTATACACATCTACATAGATAGAGGGAGGGAAATGACATGGTATGTAGATACATAATTAACTTTACATAAATGAGGGGTTCGTGCCCCCTATATTTGTTTGTCTGTTACTCGTAGTCCCTGGGTTGGCTTTCTGGTGGTGTTCCTAAAAATAATCTAGCAATACTTATTTCAACATGTGTGTAGCTAAGCAGGACCGTATGTAGGTGGGGGTGAAAGGGCCTACCCCTCCCCCCCTGGGGCTTTATTTTTGCTCCTTTACTATGGGGCGGACTCCGAAAATTTGAACCATCCACCCTCCTTCCCCGGTATATCACTGTTTGGATTCCCCCCCCCCCTCAATAAAATCCTGCAGATACGGCCCTGTAGCTAAGCAATTGGAATTCCATATCACCCTACGAACTATGCTGATAGAGTCAAATATTCTTTCTGCATGTGTTTGAATAACTCTTTAGGATAGCACATTGAAACAATGAATTCAAAATGTGTGTATCAATCGTGCCGGGAGGCGCGCGAACGAAGATTTTTTCGGTCGAGCTACCTTCCGATCTACCTACCCATTGAGTGATTTTACTATTGTTTTTATTGAGTGATTTTACAATTATTTTTATTAGGGTATTGTTTACACTTGTTTACAAATAATTAGGTACAAAACAATGATCCACAGTTATGTAAACAAGAGGTGTTCATGTCATTAGTGATCGTACTTTATGACAATTTGTTCCATAAGTTTTTAGCTCATGTCATTTATGGCCTGTGACTTATGGCTTCATTTGTGATGACTTATATGTTATATGACATCTGGGTCATAAAAACAGGTGCAAGATGTTGCATCTGTGCCTTATGTTTACGAGTACCTATATTGTTCGATTCTTATGATTTTTAGCTTATGTCATTTATGGCCTGTGACTTATGGCTTCATTTGTGATGACTTATATGACATCTGGGTCATAAAAACAGGTGCAAGATGTTGCATCTGTGCCTTATGTTTACGAGTACCTATATTGTTCGATTCTTATGACTTTATGACAGTACCTACGTATGCAGATCTTCATCTTTTTGAACCAGCTCTAGTAAGATTGGAAAATGGAGCACCAGTTTTACAAACACTTAGGTCGCGGGTTCGTTCCCGCCCGTTGCGGATTTTTGTGGCAACCATAATCAGGCATGTTTGTGGCCTCCACATACAACATGCGTACCATCTTGGTTACACGCGGCGCTACTTTATGACAATTTGTTCCATAAATTTTTAGCTTATGTTATTTATGGCCTGTGACTTATGGCTTCGTTTGTGATGACTTATATGACATCTGGGTCATAAAAACAGGTGCAAGATGTTGCATCTATGCCTTATGTTTACGAGTACCTACCTATATTGTTCAATTCTTATGACTTTATGACATAGGTACGTATGCAGATCTTCATTTTTTAGCAGATCTTCATCATTTTGAACCAGCTCTGGTAAGATTGGAAAATGCAGCACCTGTTTTACAAACACTTAGGTCGCGGGTTCGTTCCCGCCCCTTGCGGATTTTTGTGGCAACCATAATTAGGCATGTTTGTGGCCTCCACATACAACATGCGTACCATCTTGGTTATACACGCGGCGCGACGATTATGTCAGATTCAAATCAATATCGATAATAATGATAAAATTGAAGGAGTTGAGGAAAGGAACCGTTTCACGTAACAAATGATGAAGATTTAAAGAACCAGTTTTCCCGCATAAAAATTCGACGATCCAAATTCAATAAACTGCGGTGTAGTCTTACCGCAATGAAATAAGTGGTAAGTCAGGACTGAGTTTAGATATCTACCTCTACATACCTACCTCGGTGGTGTAGTGGTCAAGGCACTCGACTGGTAAACAGGAGGGCGTGGGTTCAATCCCAGCCGAGGTATGGAATTTTATCCTCAAAATAATTTGAGAATTTGACCACAATAATAGTAGTAGCCTACTGCTGGAGTAAAGGGACTTTTCAGTCCTATGCGAGCAGTATAAATAAGCACTATTATTATTAGGCGGGGCGGAGAGCTATCGCGCTCCTTCATTTTATCACTGAACAAATTACGTTTTTTTTTTTTTTTTTTTTTTTTAGAGGTTTGACAGAGGG